>NC_061526.1:8727500-8737500 GCF_022379125.1 Scophthalmus maximus
CAACGATCGGAATACGATCAGACAACGATCAGAATACGATCAGACTACGATCAGACTACGATCAGACAACGATCAGAATACGATCAGACAACGATCAGACTACGATCAGACTACGATCAGACTACGATCAGACTACGATCAGACAACGATCAGAATACGATCAGACTACGATCAGACAACGATCAGACTACGATCAGACTACGATCAGACTACGATCAGGATCAGACTACGATCAAGACTATGATCAGACTACGATCAGACAACGATCAGACTACGATCAGACTACGATCAGGATCAGACAACGATCAGACAACGATCAGACTACGATCAGAATACGATCAGACTACGAACAGGATCAGACTACGATCAGACTACGATCAGACTACGATCAGACAACGATCAGAATACGATCAGACTACGATCAGACTACGATCAGACAACGATCAGAATACGATCAGACAACGATCAGAATACGATCAGACTACGATCAGACTACGATCAGACAACGATCGGAATACGATCAGACAACGATCAGAATACGATCAGACTACGATCAGACTACGATCAGACAACGATCAGAATACGATCAGACAACGATCAGACTACGATCAGACTACGATCAGACTACGATCAGACTACGATCAGACAACGATCAGAATACGATCAGACTACGATCAGGATCAGACTACGATCAGACTACGATCAGGATCAGACTACGATCAGAATACGATCAGGATCAGACTACGATCAGACTACGATCAGGATCAGACTACGATCAGAATACGATCAAGACTATGATCAGACTACGATCAGACAACGATCAGACTACGATCAGACTACGAACAGGATCAGACAACGATCAGACAACGATCAGACTACGATCAGAATACGATCAGACTACGAACAGGATCAGACTACGATCAGACAACGATCAGACTACGATCAGGATCAGACTACGATCAAGACTACGATCAGACTACGATCAGACTACGATCAGACAACGATCAGACTACGATCAGACTACGATCAGACTACGATCAGACAACGATCAGACTACGATCAGACAACGATCAGACTACGATCAGACTACGATCAGACAACGATCAGACTACGAACAGGATCAGACTACGATCAGACAACGATCAGACTACGATCAGACAACGATCAGACTACGATCAGGATCAGACTACGATCAAGACTACGATCAGACTACGATCAGACAACGATCAGACTACGATCAGACTACGATCAAGACTACGATCAGACTACGATCAGACAACGATCAGACAACGATCAGACTACGATCAGACTACGATCAAGACTACGATCAGACTACGATCAGACAACGATCAGACTACGATCAGAATACGATCAGACTACGAACAGGATCAGACTACGATCAGACAACGATCAGACTACGATCAGACTACGATCAGACTACGATCAGGATCAGACTACGATCAGACTACGATCAGGATCAGACAACGATCAGACTACGATCAGACTACGATCAGACTACGATCAGACTACGAACAGGATCAGACTACGATCAGACAACGATCAGACTACGATCAGGATCAGACTACGATCAGACTACGATCAGACAACGATCAGACTACGATCAGACAACGATCAGAATACGAACAGGATCAGACTACGATCAGTCAACGATCAGACTACGATCAGACTACGATCAGGATCAGACTACGATCAGACAACGATCAGACTACGATCAGACTACGATCAGACTACGATCAGACAACGATCAGACTACGATCAGACAACGATCAGACTACGATCAGACTACGATCAGACTACGAACAGGATCAGACTACGATCAGACTACGATCAGACTACGATCAGACTACGAACAGGATCAGACTACGATCAGACAACGATCAGACTACGATCAGACAACGATCAGACTACGATCAGGATCAGACTACGATCAGACTACGATCAGACAACGATCAGACTACGATCAGACAACGATCAGAATACGATCAGGATCAGACTACGATCAGACAACGATCAGACTACGATCAGACTACGATCAGACAACGATCAGACTACGATCAGACAACGATCAGACTACGATCAGACTACGATCAGACTACGAACAGGATCAGACTACGATCAGACTACGATCAGAATACGATCAGGATCAGACTACGAACAGGATCAGAATACGATCAGGATCAGACTACGAACAGGATCAGAATACGATCAGGATCAGACTACGAACAGGATCAGAATACGATCAGGATCAGACTACGAACAGGATCAGACTACGATCAGACTACGATCAGAATACGATCAGGATCAGACTACGAACAGGATCAGACTACGATCAGGATCAGACTACGAACAGGATCAGACTACGATCAGACTACGATCAGAATACGATCAGGATCAGACTACGAACAGGATCAGAATACGATCAGGATCAGACTACGAACAGGATCAGACTACGATCAGACAACGATCAGACTACGATCAGACTACGATCAGACTACGAACAGGATCAGACTACGATCAGACTACGATCAGAATACGATCAGGATCAGACTACGAACAGGATCAGAATACGATCAGGATCAGACTACGAACAGGATCAGACTACGAACAGGATCAGACTACGATCAGGATCAGACTACGAACAGACTACGATCAGAATACGATCAGGATCAGACTACGATCAGGATCAGACTACGAACAGACTACGATCAGAATACGATCAGGATCAGACTACGAACAGGATCAGAATACGATCAGGATCAGACTACGAACAGGATCAGAATACGAACAGGATCAGACTACGATCAGGATCAGACTACGATCAGGATCAGACTAGGATACAGTTATGTATCATGGTGCAGATGTAGATTTCAAGATGGAGGAGTCCTCTTGACACAAATTAAATCAGTGTTGCTTGTCTGACGTGCAGCGATGAGGTGATCGATCATCCATCCTTCATTATGCTGCTCTCTCTCTCTCTTCCTCCTCTCCCTCTCTCTCCAGGTCTTGACTCAGCTGATCGTTACACCATCGGACCCCCGAGCGATGTTACTGCAGCATGTCTGCGTTCCGTGTGCGGAGAATTAAAAGCAGGGCGGCGGTTTCCCCTCAGGACTTTCAGTTCCACTCAATAAAACTACACTTATAGTGATAGAGAGTGTGTGTGTGTGTGTGTGTGTGTGTGTGTGTGTTGCCTCAGCACTAATAAACTCTAATGATCCATGTTAAACGGCAGCCCCTTAACTGTTCAAGGTGTTTGAGGTGGATGACACAGACGTTAAAGGTTCAGTTCGTGTAAAACCTCAGCATGAACCACAAGGTCTCGTCGGCTGCTCTCTGATTTTTATCAATATGTTTTATAATTCTTTTTTTATCGATAGAAACGTCAGCTCGACATCGATATACTCAATTATTTATGCGCTAAGTTACAGAGAAAGAAAAATGTTCTTTTTGGACACACAACAAGTCTTTGGCAGGAAAAAGAAAAAATAACTAATGTGAGGAAACGAATCACACGAAGTCACACACGGCGACGACCGACACACGTGAAGCTGCCGCTCACAATCATCTGTTCCACAGAGCGACACCAAAGTGAAAAATATCTCACAACGTTGAGGAAAGTGATGGAATTCAGTTTGACTCTTTTTGTTTGATTCTGCTGATTGGAAACAACGAACCAACCGACACGAGTGGAAACATAATAAAAGTAATAAAGTGTGTTTTCTTTCTTCCTGTACTCGAAGCCAATCACACCGTTTCCAGTCAGGGTTTTAAGCGCTCGGCATGATGGGTAACCGGAGGCGTGTGTGTGTGTGTGTGTGTGTGTGTGTGTGCAATTCGTCCATGACGAAAAAACCCAAAGTTAACTCGGCGTTACGTAACTGCCTCTCTCCCCAACTCCCCTAATCCCCCCTTTTCTCTCTCTCTCTCTCTCCCTCCGTCTCTTTCTGTTCAGTTCATCACAGTAAAAGGTTGATCGCTGGATCAATAACCATGGCAACCTCTACAGGGAGGAGAGAGAGTAGAAGAGGAGAGGAGAGGAGATGAGGAAGAGGAAGGATGGAGAGGAGAGGAGGAGAAGAGAGGAGAAGGAGGAGGAAGGATGGAGAGAAGAGGAGGAGAGGAGGAGGAGGAGGAGGAGGAGGAGGAAGGATGGAGAAGAGAGGAGGAGGAGAGGAGATGAGGAGGAGGGAAGAGGAGGAGAGAGGAAGGATGAGAGGAGAGGAGGAGAAGAGAGGAGGAGGAGGAGGAAGGATGGAGAGAAGAGGAGGAGAGGAGAGGAGGAGGAGGAGGAGGAAGGATAGAGAGGAGAGGAAATCCAGAGGTGGAGGGGAGGGAACTCAAAGACAGGAATAGGAAAGGAAACTAGAAGAGAGAAAAAGAAAGCAGAGAGAGGAAACTAGAGGAGAGGGAATGAAAAGATGAAAAGAGAGGGAAACTAGAGAACAGCAAAGGGAACGACTCTGGAGGAGACGAGAAAACAAGTACAGAGGAGAAGAAAGGAGAGTAGAAGAGAGGAGAGGAAACAAGGAAGGAGAAAAGGAAATGAGAAGAGGAGAGGGAACAAGAGAACAGGAGCAAACAAACGGAAAAGCAGAGGAAACAAGGAAGGATAAAAAAGAAAGAAGGAACAATAAGAAGATGAGAAGTGAGGAGTGACGACGAGTGGAGGAGGAGTTGTGGAAGTGAAGGAAACATGAAGGAATGAAAGGACGGAGGACACGTTGAAGGAGGAGCAGACGGAGGGAGGGAAGGAAGGAAAAGAACGAGAGGATGATGAAGGAGAAGACAGAGCCAGACAGGAGTGAGTGGAATAACGAAGATGTGTGTGTGTGAGAGAGGCGAGAGGAGGAACAATACAGGGAGAAATGAAAAGAGTAAAAACACAAAGAATGAGTTAATGAGCAAAAGAAGAGGAGAGAGAGAGAGAATACGGAGAAAGGCAAAAAGATGAAAGGCAGAGAGAAGGAGGAAGAAGGAAGGAGGAGAGAGAGGTGAGGGAGAGAGGGTGCAGTTTGTGGAGGGGTTATGTAACTGTTCATCAACTGTCTCCCGAGACACACACACACACACACACACACACACACACACACTCACACACTCACACACTCACACACACACACCTCCACACACACACTCACACACACACACACACCTCCACACACACACACACACAAACACACACACACACACACACACACACACTCACACACTCACACACACACACACACACACACTAGCACGCACGCACACACACACACACACACACACACAAACACACACACACACACACACGCACACACGCACACACACGAGAAGTGTCTAGAGAGGTCATTTCACATTTGAACGTGAGAGCGTTCAGCATCTCGGCCCCTCCTCCGTCGTTTGGCCACATGTTCTTCATATATCTCTTCCTCTTCATCACTTCATCCCTCTCCAGCTAACGCTAGCCCTGCAGCTAGCTCCTCACCAAACTGAGAGTGTCTCGTTAACCGCCGACAGATCTCTCTCCTCCTCCCTTCCGTCACGAACCCCTTATTCCTTCACAGACTCTCTCTCTCTCTCTCTCTCTCTCTCTCTCTCTCCTCGCTCTGCGTCTGAGAACGCGTCTCGTTCCTCCGCCGCCGTCCTCAGAACGCCACTGGCCGTCGTGAAAAGAAGCCACAACCACGTGGTTTTTTTTTCTCCTCCTTCTCAGCGTGTCACACTCAAAGGAGTCCCCGCCGCCCGAGCTGCAGCCAATTATACCTCCCGGCACGGTGTAGTCGCCGACGGCGGCGTTTCTCTCCCGGGTTCCTTTCCCGTGTCCGTGAGTCACACTGCAACGGAAGCATGGCGGATACGTAATTAGCGTCCTACTACAGTATCTGTGGCGCAGTGCGGCGACGAGGACCTGAACTTGTGACCGAGCCGTGGGATAATTAAGGAGAAAGTGATAGCAGGAGTTTATTTGGATCAGGGAAGACGATAACTTGCAGCTGGTTTTCCGCATATTTTTCATCCTTAAAAAATCTGATTAGGCAAAATGATTAGGCAACAAGAGTCAAACATTGACGGGTTCCATGGTCTCTAATATATATATATATATATATATATATATATATATATATAAAATGTATATAAAATATCCTGGTCAATGAGGAGACGGCGTTTAAGCTGCCTCGTGAATGATCTATTGAAAGCTTTTTTGCAAATAATAAAAATAATAAAAACTTCTCAATTTATATGCTAATGTCTACAGTCATCTGCCCCAGACATAGAAAATGTATTAAATCATCACCGTCGCTGCTACGCGAGGACAAGTAAGCACTCCTCATCCCATTCACCTCAGAGTTCCTCCCTACGACTTGGGAAGGACGCACTTCACTGCTCCGTCCTCCCTCCATCTTGACTTTTCACGCCCGGGACGTGAACTTCATCTTCATCTTATACGTCAGAATATCAGCATTGCCAACACTGTAGAATGATGAAATCCTTCCAAATGAATCACTTTTAGCTCACTAGCATGAAACGCTACACATATCCACAGATGAATAAGGCATTCAAAAACACCTTCCTGACATTTAGTCTGTGTTCACCATGTTAGCTTTTTAGCCGCGTGAACACATGATGCGGATGACAGCTGGATAGAGCAGCTAGCATGTGAGCACACAACGCTATTTTACATTCTATAACTTAGCGTAAGTGTAGCCGACACGGTTAGCATGTCAACATGATCAGAATCGAGCAGCGAAATATGTAAACAAAAGCTTATTAGTGTGTCATATTAACAGGTGTTAGCATGTCGTTGCTGCCATTTTGCTCGAAATGTTAGCTTGTTAGCATGTAACACTCTGCATGCTAGCATCAATTAAATGGCCGCATTATTAAGACTGCAACGAAAATAACAGTTTGTCCGATATCTGTCTTTTGAATTTACAAAAAAGATGCAGAATGTTAATATCCATCAGGCCAATTAAGGTTTAAGAACACAACCAAAACTTTTGATACTGAAGCTGTATCAAAACATTGACATATTTGACAATACCCAGTCCACGTCAGTTGAACTCGAGGGTGTTATGAGGATGACATAATTAATTCAGACTTTCTTTTTATTTTCTAACAGCTGTGATATTCTCTACTTGGGGCGGTAAAACATGTCACCACGCCGTCTTACACTCCCTCCACCGCATCCACTCTCCTCAGATCTTTACCTTTTGTCACCTCTTGTACTCCAGAGGCTGGAAGCTGTTCACTCCTGCCACTTACGTCTCAACACACCGTCATCCCTCCCCTACTTCCCCTGCAGCGCTGCCCTCTCTCCCCTGCCGTCATGCGTCTGGCAGCTTCCCTCTGTCTCCGAGAGCTGGAAGCAGCGGGGAGCAGACAGGCGGACGGACCGCGAGAGACGGAGATCGCCTCCGGGGAAGGGTGGGGGTGGGGGGGGGGGGTTCCTCCAATGCTGTTTTGTTCTCTAACTCCATCCCATCAAATCTCCATCTCATGCGCTCGCTTGATCCCTCTGCAGCCCCGCATTTGTCTCTTTCTGTCCCATGAAATCTCCTCATCCACTCAGTCCTGTTCTTTTCCTCCCTGTCTCGTTCATCCTCCCTTCTTCCCCTCCCTCCCTCGAACCTTACCCGCTCTCTCAACCTCCCTCTGCTTCCCTCACTCGCTCTGTTTCTCTTTCGTACATAACCCGTTCTTTCTCACTCTGCTGCGACAAGTCCCACGAGGACGGCGAGATGCGCTCGATTCCTAAAAGACTGTGTGTGTTGACAGGTATAAGTAGGTCAGAAGGTTCCAGTTCCATTATCCTGAAATTATTTGATTCCCTGTTTTCAAAAGAACGAGCCGTAGTCTGTATATAAAGATGTAATGACCACGACAGCTTCAACAAGTACACAAAGCTTCCCCCAAGACGGTTTCTGTCATTTCAGGTAGTTCTTATCAGACTGATGTATGTTCAAGTGTGAGTTTGCTTTGAATTAGTTATTCGATGCCATAACCGGGGGTGAAACCAAACGATTGACAGCTGAGACTGACTCTCGAATGGTCGGCTCAAATGGGGCCAAAGGCGCAGGATGGCATCGCCCGTATCCGAGGAACTTTGACTTCTTTATGTACAACGGGAGGAAGTGAAGACTTTTACGTCTATGGAATGATCCACAGAGCAACTGAAAAGCTAATCAACACAAACTGTGATGTTGCTTATGTGCTAAAATTAGCACGTTAGCAAGCTCAAGTATGTACCGCAAAGCACGTTAGCTTGTTCAGTGTATGATTCGTTGGCAAAAGAGTTTTTTTGCACTTGATAACCGACCTTGACACCAGCGAAGGGGCACCTCCATGAATACATATATGTACCGTGCTATAGTCACAGTTGTCAGCAACAAGCTCGTTTGAAATGTTGGCTTTCCCATAACCAAGAAAAAGAATCATGGTAAACATCGTATTCCGTGTGTCCAAACTGTCCAGGTCGAGCCCCCTACCTCTTTCTGGTGGTATTTGATGGCCAGCTTGAGCTTGGCCAGGTCATGACACTGCCGGGGGTCCAGTTCCTCGCTCTGGTCGTTGTCCCTGTGGTTCAGGATGGTCTCCAGCTCTCTGGAGCTCCTGGCCTGGTCCAGGAGGTCTTTGGCGAAGCGCTTGCACTGCTGGGACAACTCCTCGTACTCCTGACGGAACTCGTTCTCCACCTGAGAGCGAGGAAGAGATGACAGGTTTGCGAGGGCAGAAGAAAAACTTCTTCCAAAGTGTCCACAGCTTTGATTTTCACGGTTAGATACTGTCTCCGACATCAATTCTTCCGAAGCTCGCATTGTGGAGATTGTGGAAGAAGAGAGTTTCTCCTCTCGGTACCCAAGAAAGAACTTGGCCTGAAGGAACGGCTACAGAAATAATGATGAGCTGTGTGGCTCATTTTTTTCTGGTTGTAGTAATAGAACTTTTGGCCAGGAGAAAGCAAAAGCACGCTGTAAAACTTATAATAGCACTAGTAAAGGCAGCACTTGGGGCACAGTTGTAGCATGTAAATGATATTCTACAAAGGATTTAAGAGCCCATCAAGTTTAGGATGTGGCTTCCTTCCAATACAGTTCACTTGGGTGATCGGAGAAGACTGACGCTGCTCTGGAGGCTCCTGGTGCAGCAGTTTTTTTTCAACGTCTCATTTAATTTGACAGAACTGTTAATTCGGGAAATTAAAAACTGGCATGAATCCCGAGGCGGGATCGTCGGCGTCGCTTGCGGTGTGCGATCACGGGTCTCCGCGGTACCTTGCTGAGCTCCTTGAGCTCCCAGCCCAGCCGGAAGGCCGTGAGGATGGGGTCCTCGCTGGACAGCGCGATGAGGGACGGCGAGGCCAGAGCCTTGTAGATGTTGAGTCGAGACCGCGAATGCCGAAGGCTGTCCACCTGCGGAAGGACGCAGAGATAGATGAGGGAAAATTATCACAATATGTACCACGTAGGGATCTGCTTCGTCTTCTCGGGCGACAGAAGAGAACTCTCAGAAGTATAAAACCCGAGTTACAACGTCACATGACTTGTAGCCCGAGACCAAGAAGAATTCTGGGAGCTCATTTCATTTGCTCTGCAGGACTCACGGTCTGGATCTCCTCCATTGGGAAGTGATTTACAACCGGCAGAACGAGCATTTGACAAAAAGTACAAGATATTTTCAAAATTTCTCCCTCAAAAACAACAACACTGGTTCCACAGACATTGTGGAATCATCATCACAGACATCACAGACACATCTCCTCTCTGCTCTAGTCTGGCGCTCAACAGACGTCACTTGATTCGTCGCTCGGGCTGGTTGTAGGTCTGTCCAACTGCGTCCGTTGGTAACGTCCCTTGGAGGCTACTTGACTTAAGGCTCATGGTTTAAACCGATTGGATTATGGAGCAAAATAATGAGGAAGCAGCCCAAATAAAACTGATACACAAGTTTTTAACTGTACAGAGTTTGAAGGTAACAGATTGCGAGCACCGCTGGGGTC
>NC_061526.1:8742500-8870000 GCF_022379125.1 Scophthalmus maximus
CCATCCTTCCTTCCTTCCTTCCTTCCTTCCTTCCTTCCTTCCTTCCGTCCTTCCTTCCTTCCTTCCTTCCGTCCTTCCTTCCTTCCTTCCTTCCTACCTTCCTTCCTTCCTTCCTTCCTTCCTTCCATCCTTCCTTCCTACCTTCCATCCTTCCTTCCTTCCGTCCTTCCTTCCATCCTTCCTTCCTTCCTTCCTTCCGTCCTTCCATCCTTTCTTCCTTCCTTCCGTCCTTCCTTCCTTCCGTCCTTCCTTCCTACCTTCCTTCCTTCCTTCCGTCCTTCCTTCCTTCCGTCCTTCCTTCCTTCTTTCCATCCTTCCTTCCTTCCTTCCTACCTTCCTTCCTTCCTTCCGTCCTTCCTTCCTTCTTTCCATCCTTCCTTCCTTCCTTCCTTCCTTCCGTCCTTCCTTCCTTCCTTCCTTCCTTCCGTCCTTCCTTCCTTCCTTCCTTCCTTCCGTCCTTCCTTCTTTCCATCCTTCCTTCCGTCCTTCCTTCCTTCCTTCCTTCCTACCTTCCTTCCTTCCTTCCTTCTTTCCATCCTTCCTTCCTTCCTTCCTACCTTGCTTCCTTCCTTCCGTCCTTCCTTCCTTCCTTCTTTCCATCCTTCCTTCCTTCCTTCCTTCCTTCCTTCTTTCCATCCTTCCTTCCTTCCTTCCTTCCTTCCTTCCGTCCTTCCTTTACTCTCCTACTCTCGGGATTGGAACCATCGTCTCCTGAAGCGGCGGGCGTCCGTCCAGCCGCAGGTGTTTGTGGACGTGCTGACTCGTGTGGATGGAGATCAGATTAGTGTGCGGTCGCCGGAGTGCAGATGCATTAGAGATCTGCATAGTGAGTGAGGGGGAATTTATGCTGACGGCTCCACAATGTTCCACCGACCGTGGTTACGGCAATGCAGATAAATCGCAGCTTGGCTCTTATCTCACTCCATCTCCCTCCTCCGCTTCCTCCCTCCTTCCTCCCCCTTTCACTTCCTTGTTCCCACAAGTTTCTCTCTCTCTCTCCCCTCCTCATTTCTTCCTGTACGCCCGTTTTTTTCTTGAACGCTCCTCAATCTGCCCTCATCTCTTTCACACCTGCATTTTTTTTGTAAATGTAGCCGCGGCTCACACTCTCCTCCCTCTCGTCCTCCTCTTCTTCCTCCTCCTCTTCCTCCTCCTCCTCATCTCTGCTCCTCTTCCTCCCCCTCCTCCTCATCTCTGCTCCTCTTCCTCCCCCTCCTCCTCCTCATGTCTGTTCCTCTTCCTCCTCGTCTTCCTCCTCGTCCTCTTCCTCCCCCTCCCCCTCCTCCTCCTCCTCTTCCTCCTCCTTTTCCTCCTCATCTCTGCTCCTCTTCCTCCCCCTCCTCCTCCTCCTCATCTCTGCTCCTCCTCCTCTTCCTCCTCCTCTTCCTCCCCCTCCTCCTCCTCCTCCTCATCTCTGCTCCTCTTCCTCCTCCTCCTCCTCTTCCTCCTCATCTCTGCTCCTCCTCCTCCTCCTCTTCCTCCTCCTCCTCATCTCTGCTCCTCCTCCTCTTCCTCCCCCTCCTCCTCCTCATCTCTGCTCCTCTTCCTCCCCCTCCTCCTCTTCCTCCCCCTCTTCCTCCTCATCTCTGCTCCTCTTCCTCCTCCTCCTCCTCTTCCTCCTCATCTCTGCTCCTCCTCCTCCTCCTCTTCCTCCCCCTCCTCCTCATCTCTGCTCCTCTTCCTCCCCCTCCTCCTCCTCCTCCTCATCTCTGCTCCTCTTCTTCCTCCCCCTCCTCCTCTTCATCTCTGCTCCTCTTCCTCCCCCTCCTCCTCTTCCTCCCCCTCTTCCTCCTCATATCTGCTCCTCAGAGATCTCGTCTGTCGCTCAGCTCGCTGCACATTTCAGATTTTCTGCTCTATTTTTCCGTCTCTTGCGTCTATGAAATCCATCTTGAACTTGCTCGTCCTCGCACACGTCTCCTCTTCCCTCTCGTCGCCTCATCCTCCCGTGGATCCTGTCCCGTAATAAATGCATTTGTTAACCACCTGCCTAGCGAGCTCCTCTCAGATCTACAGCCGGGACGGATCGACGCTCCGTCTCACATTTGTTTGTTTCCGTTTGTTTTTTGGGATGAGAAGGAGTTTTTTCCGTCCACTTTCATTTGCAGAGAAGAGACAGAACTGATGATCTGATCAGAGCGTCCCTGAAGGAGGGAGACGTTCACGAGTCACGTGTATCGGCAGACGTGATACACATTCACTGTGGTGCCGCAGGAAACGGTGGAACAAGCAGAAAAGTCGTCTTCAGCCACTTCAGCAGTTAACGACTAGGTGTTGAGACAAAGTGCTGCGAACGGAGTCCTTTTCCTTTTTAACTCTTCCCTGCATCTGCATCTCTCTCTCTCTCTTTCCTCTCAGGTTCCATCAGATGTTTCCCTGCAGCCTCTCACTCCTCCTCTCACCTCGTCTCCGTCACCGGCAGCGTCTGCAGTCTGACTCCATGACTCGAAAGAAACATCAGTGGGAAAATGGGAAGGCGGCCTGATATAAAACGACTGTAATCATTTCATATTCAAAGCCCCAGTGTGTAATTGCATGATGGTAAAGTTGCAAACTGTACAACCGACTGAGCGACCGACAGGGGACACTTTATGGCGGCGCACCGCTGATTCCATTTCCTGTTTCCGGCAGCGTCTGAGAATTCAACGTGAACCGTATTCAACGCCACGTAGAAACATGGAGACTCACACGGAGGTCGGGTCCACCGCATGGAACTATATTCAACTCATATATGAACAGAGTTGTGGACAATATATTCAATTTTTGTGAATGAAGTTCTTCTAAATATTACACACTGCAGCTTTAAATCTCCAGAGCTGCACAACCGCAGCTCGTACGAGGACACCGGTCGCTCTCTCTGTCGGAATACACTCGCACATAACTCATACACACGTACATACGACTCAGGTATCGAGATAATGTCAAGTATTGATGGTCATCCAGCAGCGAGGACGGTGTCAGTTTCCGTCTCCGGTCCTGTGACGGTTCTAGTTTTGTCTGAGTCTGAGTCGGATGCCGTCGAGGGGCGTTTGTGATTTGTTGGTTTTTGGGCTGTGGAAATGAAACAACTGCCTGGATGCTCGTCACGGCAACATGAGGGTGGAACACGAGGGGAATCACAGGACGACGGCGACCGCTCTCCTCGCCTGACCTTCGTTTCACGTGGCGGCGTAATTACACATGGACCTGAGTCTGGTGCGAGGCAGAGCAAGAAGAAGAGCAAGAAGAAGAACTCAAAATGAGACGAGAGAGGAAAGAAATCTGGCAAAATGAACCCACGATATCGTCCTTTTGTTGTGTAACGCTCTAAATATAGACGCGAGAGGCGAGAGGCGGTTTGCGGAGACGAGAGACCGACAGCTGAACTGAAAATATCTCGACCCCGACGCCGCACCTCGAATCCCGGGGGGGGAAACCTCCAGCCGCTAATCCCCTCCGCCCCCTTCTCTCTCCTCTAATCCCACTTCCTTCTCTCTCTCTCTCTCTCCGTCCATCCATCACACAGTCTGTCTTCTTTTGTCCTCTCCTCCTCCCTCCCTCATCCATCCACCTCTTCTCCATCCTCTACTCTCCTCCTCCCTCCATCATCCATCCACCTCTTCCATCCTCTACTCTCCTCCTCCCTCCCTCATCCATCCACCTCTTCTCCATCCTCTACTCTCGTCCTCCCTCCATCATCCATCCACCTCTTCTCCATCCTCTACTCTCCTCCTCCCTCCATCATCCATTCACCTCTTCTCCATCATCTACTCTCCTCCTCCCTCCCTCATCCATCCACCTCTTCTCCATCATCTACTCTCCTCCTCCCTCCATCATCCATCCACCTCTTCTCCATCCTCTACTCTCCTCCTCCCTCCATCATCTATCCACCTCTTCTCCATCCTCTACTCTCCTCCTCCCTCCCTCATCCATCCATCTCTTCTCCATCATCTACTCTCCTCCTCCCTCCCTCATCCATCCACCTCTTCTCCATCATCTACTCTCCTCCTCCCTCCATCATCCATCCACCTCTTCCATCCTCTACTCTCCTCCTCCCTCCCTCATCCATCCACCTCTTCTCCATCATCTACTCTCCTCCTCCCTCCATCATCCATCCACCTCTTCCATCCTCTACTCTCCTCCTCCCTCCCTCATCCATCCACCTCTTCTCCATCCTCTACTCTCGTCCTCCCTCCATCATCCATCCACCTCTTCTCCATCCTCTACTCTCCTCCTCCCTCCATCATCCATCCACCTCTTCTCCATCCTCTACTCTCCTCCTCCCTCCCTCATCCATCCACCTCTTCTCCATCCTCTACTCTCCTCCTCCCTCCCTCATCCATCCACCTCTTCTCCATCCTCTACTCTCCTCCTCCCTCCATCATCTATCCACCTCTTCTCCATCCTCTACTCTCCTCCTCCCTCCCTCATCCATCCATCTCTTCTCCATCATCTACTCTCCTCCTCCCTCCATCATCCATCCACCTCTTCTCCATCCTCTACTCTCCTCCTCCCTCCATCATCTATCCACCTCTTCTCCATCCTCTACTCTCCTCCTCCCTCCCTCATCCATCCCTCTCTTCTCCATCCTCTACTCTCCTCCTCCCTCCCTCCCTCCCTCATCCACGCATCTCTTCTCCATCCTCTACTCTCCTCCTCCCTCCATCATCCATCCACCTCTTCTCCATCCTCTACTCTCCTCCTCCCTCCCTCATCCATCCACCTCTTCTCCATCCTCTACTCTCCTCCTCCCTCCCTCATCCATCCATCTCTTCTCCATCCTCTACTCTCCTCCTCCCTCCCTCCCTCCCTCATCCATCCACCTCTTCTCCATCATCTACTCTCCTCCTCCCTCCATCATCCATCCACCTCTTCTCCATTCTCTACTCTCCTCCTCCCTCCCTCCCTCCCTCATCCATCCACCTCTTCTCCATCCTCTACTCTCCTCCTCCCTCCATCATCCATCCACCTCTTCTCCATTCTCTACTCTCCTCCTCCCTCCCTCCCTCCCTCATCCATCCACCTCTTCTCCATCCTCTACTCTCCTCCTCCCTCCCTCATCCATCCATCTCTTCTCCATCCTCTACTCTCCTCCTCCCTCCCTCATCCATCCACCTCTTCTCCATCCTCTACTCTCCTCCTCCCTCCCTCCCTCCCTCATCCATCCACCTCTTCCATCCTCTACTCTCCTCCTCCCTCCCTCATCCATCCACCTCTTCTCCATCCTCTACTCTCCTCCTCCCTCCATCATCCATCCACCTCTTCTCCATCCTCTACTCTCCTCCTCCCTCCCTCATCCATCCATCTCTTCTCCATCCTCTACTCTCGTCCTCCCTCCATCATCCATCCACCTCTTCTCCATCCTCTACTCTCCTCCTCCCTCCATCATCCATCCACCTCTTCTCCATCATCTACTCTCCTCCTCCCTCCCTCATCCATCCACCTCTTCTCCATCCTCTACTCTCCTCCTCCCTCCCTCATCCATCCATCTCTTCTCCATCCTCTACTCTCCTCCTCCCTCCCTCCCTCCCTCATCCATCCACCTCTTCTCCATCATCTACTCTCCTCCTCCCTCCATCATCCATCCACCTCTTCTCCATTCTCTACTCTCCTCCTCCCTCCCTCCCTCCCTCATCCATCCACCTCTTCTCCATCCTCTACTCTCCTCCTCCCTCCATCATCCATCCACCTCTTCTCCATTCTCTACTCTCCTCCTCCCTCCCTCCCTCCCTCATCCATCCACCTCTTCTCCATCCTCTACTCTCCTCCTCCCTCCCTCCCTCCCTCCCTCATCCATCCACCTCTTCTCCATCATCTACTCTCCTCCTCCCTCCATCATCCATCCACCTCTTCTCCATTCTCTACTCTCCTCCTCCCTCCCTCCCTCCCTCATCCATCCACCTCTTCTCCATCCTCTACTCTCCTCCTCCCTCCCTCATCCATCCATCTCTTCTCCATCCTCTACTCTCCTCCTCCCTCCCTCCCTCCCTCATCCATCCACCTCTTCTCCATCATCTACTCTCCTCCTCCCTCCATCATCCATCCACCTCTTCTCCATTCTCTACTCTCCTCCTCCCTCCCTCCCTCCCTCATCCATCCACCTCTTCTCCATCCTCTACTCTCCTCCTCCCTCCATCATCCATCCACCTCTTCTCCATTCTCTACTCTCCTCCTCCCTCCCTCCCTCCCTCATCCATCCACCTCTTCTCCATCCTCTACTCTCCTCCTCCCTCCCTCCCTCCCTCCCTCATCCATCCGCCTCTTCTCCATCATCTACTCTCCTCCTCCCTCCATCATCCATCCACCTCTTCTCCATTCTCTACTCTCCTCCTCCCTCCCTCCCTCCCTCATCCATCCACCTCTTCTCCATCCTCTACTCTCCTCCTCCCTCCATCATCCATCCACCTCTTCTCCATCCTCTACTCTCCTCCTCCCTCCTGACATTCCTCCACCTCTTCTCGTCTCCTCTCCCTCTTTCTTAAAAACGTCTTCCCTCCTCGCCAACATGTTTACGATTCACTGGGGAAAATCCCGAGCTCATCCTCTCTCTGCTCCTTTCTTCTTCTTCTTCTTCTTCTTCTTCTCTCCATCCCCCCGTCATCCCTTACATCCTCTTGTTTGATTTAATTCGTCCCTCCTCCACCTTCTCTCCCATCGTTGTGAAGAAAACTCAAAGTCCGGACAATTCACAGAACATTTCCTGAAAATGTGAGCGAGTGGACGACCGCGACCAAGGAAACCACTTCATCGCCTGAATGTTCCGGAACTCGGACGGTCTCCCGCTGCTGAGATCCGGAGAATCAAACTGTGATAAAAGACAAGATTTTGATAAAGATAAAGTAAAGATAAGTCAAATGAGTAAAACGAGGCGATCCTCTCCTGCTTCCTTCTTCCCTTCCTCCCTTCCTGCATTTAATTCAGTCGTACATTAATTATACCATGAACTATAATTGAATTTGCTGCGCTACATCAGTCTTCTTAATTGGCCTGGTCTCTCTGGTGTGTGTGTGTGTGTGAGTGTGTGTGTGTGTGTGTGTGTGTGTGTGTGTGTGTGGGTGTGGGTGTGTGTGTGTGTGTGTGGCAGTACATGCCAATGTGAGGCTGACAGAAGTGTGTGTGGGTATCGATAAGTGTGTATGTGTGTGGACTGATGTGGATCATTGGAACCTGGCATTTAGGGAGCGAGATGAACACACACACACACACACACACACACACACACACACACACACACACACACAGCCACAGCCACACACACACACACACACACACACACACGTAGAAGTTGAGGAAAACATCGCGGCGACAGCGTTCGTCTGGAAGCAGCTGATGTGAAGTCAGCTCCAGGAAAATCTGGATTATGATGTCTAAAGTTTCCAACAGAATATTATTCATTTCAGCCAAAACTTTTACATAACGGGAAAAAAAACATTGCCGCTGCTTCGTTCTCCACGTGATCAGCTGAGTTTGTGTTTCAGTCATAACGAGGCTGAATGTGTCAGTCGTCTTGTTCACACACACACACACACACACACACACACACACACACACACACACACACAGGTTGTGTACAGAGGAGACTAATTAGCCCGTGGCCTGTTTTTATGGACTGTCTCGTGTGTGTGTGTGCGTGTGTGTGTGTGTGTGTTGGATTAATTAATTAGCCAGGAAGACAGCAGGCATGATGACGTGAGACTGCTTCCTTTGATCTGACTGCTAAGTACTTCCCGTACACACACACACACACACACACACACACACACACACACACACACACACACACACACACACACACACACACACACACACACACACACACACACACACACACACACACACACACACGTGAAAGTGTCCAGGTTCTGTTATTGTCTCTGTGACAGTAGAGGAACAACAGGTTTTTCAAATGACGGATCATCTGGCTGCACAAAGTTACACTAACATAATAATAATAATAATAATAAATTTCATTCATAGAGAACTTTTCATTGCTAAAAGCAATCTCAAAGTGCTAATACTAACGTAGTGTGTGTGTGTGTGTGTGTGTGTGTGTGTGTGTGTACAGTACAGCAGGTCGAAGTGAAGGGCAGGTACTTCTGAAGCTAGTGAAGAAGAAGAGAGGGAGGGAGGAAGACAAGGAGACAGACGAGGGAGAGAAGGTGAGCGATGGAGGGAAACATCCTCCTTCCTGCGTCGTCCATCTTCTCTCCTCCTCCCTCCTCATCATCGTCACAGCTCTTCATAATACATCTTCAGGAGGAGTTTCATCCTCAGTGTCCGACGTCACATCCACTTAGTTTTTTACGCTTTTAATATCCCTGTGAATTTTATGCCGTGAAGTATAGAAATAAATCGAATAGGTCCGATTTGAAAGATCTTGTCTCATCTCGTGGTGGACGACAGAGACGACGACAGAGATCAAACATAGATCATATATAATCTCATTGTCTGACTTTGTTAATCCCAGAAGTTCTGTCTCAAGATGGACGACGTGAACAACAGCCATGATCGCCCCCTGGTGTCTACCTGCGTTATGGCTCATAAGCCCCGCCCCCCTCCGTGTTAGCAGATGGGACATGGACCAAATTTTTTTCAAATAAAAATAGATGTCGGCATGTTTAAACATATTTATTTTCTAGATTCAGGTTCTGTACATTTGGTTGTATCTGTGTTTTCTTTTCATCTACAGTCATTTATGATTATTATTATTATTTATGGCTAAACAAAAATATCGAGCCTCTGTTACGTCTTTGTCATAAAGGTTTGATAACGTCATCTTAGGAATCATTGACAGATTCAAATATATATAAATATCGGCCCGATGTATCTGTATCAGAAATATTGTACTCCTGTTTACATGTGTGCTTTATCGAACGTACATGAAGGTAAATATGAATAATCACCTGTGAATCGTCTGTTTCTCGTACCTTCAGTCACATTTAATGAAGTGGGAATTGAATTAAATCCTCTCCTCTCCAGTCTCTCTCTGTCTCTTCCTATGAAATATGAAATATAATAACCAGATGTGATCTTCTCTGTCCATCGAGCAGCTGTTGGGCCCGAGGATCGTTACAAAAACGTCCAACTGCGATCGTAGAATGAAAAGACGAGGGACAGAGGACGTTGGTACAGTCAGCTGTTCGTGACGTCCCGTCAACCTGCGTCATCAAAGAAAAACCACCCTGCCGAGTCAGATATAGAAAAACGAAAAATGAGAAAATATATATATATATTTCTGACACCTTTCATCTTTAGAAATATGATTATAAATAAAAGAGGTTTTGGCTCCAGAACGTAACAGGACGTGCGCAGACAGAGGAAGAGAATCACACACAGACCAGGAGACACGTCTCCTTATTAATAATAATACCATTGGTTCCAGGGTTAAAACTGTGAATATGTATAAATCAGCTCAGTCTCTGCTTCAATGACGAGGAGGAGGAGGAGAAACAGGAAAGTCTAGATATTCATGAGAGAGGAAGACGAAAGTGCCAGATGAATGTCTGAGTGCCGCGGAGGAGAAGAGACGCCGCGACGGAGACGCAGTTAACCGCTCGCTCGCCGGATCGATCCAGGAAACGAACAGAGTTGTTGAGGACGAGCAGGAAAAACGGCAACGAGGGAGCGAGGGGAAAGAGGAAGGAAGACGCAGAGAGGTAGAGGAGGCGAGGAGGGAGGAAACAGAGGGAGAACAAGAAAGCGGAGACAAAAATGCTCAGAGCGGAGCCACAGAGGAGAAGGAACTCCCCCTCTCTCTCCTTTCTCTTGAACCGGAGTGTCCAGAAAACTGGACGAACGCAACAGGAGCTACTCGGCCCCGAGGTCGGGGGTTTTACAGGTGGAGGAGGCAGGATGACAACGCTCGCGTTCCCACGTGCAGCCGCTTCCGGAGAAGTCGCGGGACAACGTCCGGACCGCTCTGGTTTTTCCCGCTCGGGAGAAAGTAAAGAAAAACCAAACCGCTGCCGAGGCGGAGAGAAGTCGAGAGAGGAGACAGACGTTTCCCAGTCCCGGGGGTCGTCAGCCGTTGCCGTGGCTCCCCGATGGATGACTGCGGCTGTCATGGTTACCAGTGGCTGTCCCTGACGACGGGCGCGGCGAGTCGTACGGCGACGTCTGGGGACAACGTGTCACACAGTGTCACACAGTGTGTCACACACACACACACACACACACACACACACACACACACACACACACACACACACACACCCTCAATACACACACAACATACACACACACACACACACACACACACACACACACACACACACACACACACACACCCTCAATACACACACAACATACACAGCATGAATACACACACATACCAGCACTGGAACACATTACCACACACACACACACACACACACACGGCTGGTGGAGGGGCGTCAAGGAAAATACACACACGCTTTGCGGTGTGTGTGTAGATACAGATACACAAAAACATTCATATTAAAACATGCAGCTCTCTCTCCCCTCCCTCGCTCTCTCTGGTCATGTGATCTAATCAGAGCTAATGTGTTGCCGTAACGACCTCAGAGGGCCGTCAATCAGTCAGACAGGACCACTAAAGGCACAGTGGATCCCTCCTCGGGGGGTGGGACACACACACACACACACACACACACACACACACAGACACACACACACACACACACACTGGAATGTCACTGATACAAGCACATAAATAAACTTTATGGGATTGCAAACATAATGGACGCACACACACACACACTTTCAGTGCTGCATAAAGTCAATGCGTAGATGGAGCACGAGATGAGGTAGTGGAGGAGGAGTTGTTGAGTGTGTGTGTGTGTGTGTGTGTGTGTGTGTGTGTGTGTGTGTGTGGTGGTATTGATCCAACCTCCCCTCTGCAGCTCCGACCTCCCGCAGAGTCTCTGCATTTACATTTCCGATGCTGAGTTCAGGGTCTCGCCCTCGCCGTTGGACACAAGGCCGCCGCCGCCGCCGCCGCCGGGATCGAACTCGTGACGTTTGAGCGACACGACCTGATGACGGATGCGTCTCCAAGTCCTAGTCACACAAACATCTTTATTATTATTTTATAACTATTTATTTTATTTAAATGAAACCTCAGAAATATTCTTTTATTCAATAAACACTTGTGTTTTATCCTTAATAACAACGACTCAAACAGGAAACAGTCGTTTTCATTTTCTCCTCTAATCAATCGATTGCAGAACGAACAATTCAGGGGGTTTTTCTCCTTGTTTCCTGCGAGAGGCGATAAGAGGAGATTGCTTGACCTTTGGTTTCTCCTCTAACTGTTTCCCCCGAGGCCCGATTGAATAAATATGATCCGTCAGCAGCGACGGCGACACGCCCTCCGGCTGGAAGGTTAATGTTCCGCGTGTCGTCGTCGGCTCAGCGCAGGAAGGGAAGAACTCGCGACTTTCATTCAAAAGTCAGATTTCTAATTTGTCGTTGAAATATCAGAAATGTTCCTTGACACTCCTTCTCTGTTGCTTATTAATCTTTATCTGCTTTGAAAAAACAATGTATCAACACGAGAAAAAAAGAGCAAAAAATGATTTTTTTAAATTTAAGAAAGTAATCGACTCACTCTCTTTGTGAGCTCTTCCTCGTTTTCCCCCCAAAAGATCGTTGACTTTGAATTATTACAATAGATGTCTGTTATTGTAACACAATGGACAATTTTGCTGCTGTGAAAAATCTTTGTTCGGTGGGAGGAAGAGGAAGAGGGAGAGGGAGAGGAAGAGGAAGAGGGAGAGGGAGAGGAAGGGGAAGAGGGAGAGGAAGAGGACGAGGACGAGGAAGAGGGAGAGGGAGAGGAAGAGGGAGAGGGAGAGGAAGAGGGAGAGGGAGAGGAAGAGGGAGAGGAAGAGGACGAGGAAGAGGGAGAGGGAGAGGGAGAGGAAGAGGGAGAGGAAGAGGGAGAGGAAGAGGGAGAGGAAGAGGGAGAGGAAGAGGACGAGGAAGAGGGAGAGGGAGAGGAAGAGGGAGAGGAAGAGGGAGAGGGAGAGGAAGAGGGAGAGGAAGAGGGAGAAGAAGCGGGAGAGGAAGAGGAAGAGGGAGAAGAAGCGGGAGAGGAAGAGGAAGAGGGAGAGGAAGCGGGAGAGGAAGAGGGAGAGGAAGAGGGAGAGGGAGAGGGAGAGGAAGAGGGAGAGGGAGAGGGAGAGGAAGAGGAAGAGGGAGAGGGAGAGGGAGAGGAAGCGGGAGAGGAAGAGGGAGAGGAAGAGGGAGAGGGAGAGGAAGCGGGAGAGGAAGAGGAAGAGGAAGAGGAAGAGGGAGAGGGAGAGGGAGAGAAAGAGGAAGAGGGAGAGGGAGAGGAAGCGGGAGAGGAAGAGGGAGAGGGAGAGGAAGCGGGAGAGGAAGAGGGAGAGGGAGAGGAAGAGAAAGAGGAAGAGGAAGAGGAAGAGGGAGAGGAAGAGGGAGAGGGAGAGGAAGAGGGAGAGGAAGAGGAAGAGGGAGAGGGAGAGGAAGAGGGAGAGGAAGAGGACGAGGACGAGGAAGAGGAAGAGTATGTTTTGAGCCTCTACTTTCACTAATCTTCACTGAACGTTGACAAAGTGAAAACGGGAAAGATCTGTTATTTGGATAAAAGCTTATTATTTTGCTTTTGATATGAAATGCTCTCTGATTACTATACTATTACTATACTGCGGTTTAATTCTTTACTTTAAATACTTAATACACACTGGACGTATTTGCAGCCATGTTTGTTGTTCTCCGTTGACGGTTCTCTCGGTTTTTTTTTTCTAACTACTGGACGTCATTAAGGGGTTGGTCACACACACACACACACACACACACACACACACAACCAGTCTGAATTCACGTTGACGTTATCGGTGAGAAGAGTCGATGGCGGAAGTAACGATTGTCAGAAAAGGATCTTTTTTTTCTCCTACTTCCTGGAAACGGTTTGGTCTGTTTTTCTGCATCAAACTGAATCAGCCCTCTAAGTGAACCGTGTGTGTGTGCGTGCGTGCGTGCGTGCGTGCGTGTGTGTGTGTGTGTGTGTGAGTGTGCCCGGTCCCTGTGCAGCAGTAAAGCAGCGTCACAGACATGTTTATGGGCGACGCAGAGCGCTGCTGATGCACAAGGTGAAATATCAATACAGTGCAATCAGGCAGGGAAACGAGCGGCGGCCTCCGGACGTCACCACGGCGATTCACTGCAGGTTTCGGTAAACCAATAACATATACATTTTTAAATCCTTAAACATAGTGGAAGTCCGACTCCCGGACGGCCGGACCACTTAAAACAGGTCCCCAACAAGTTCCATTCCAGAAATGTTGTGCTAATCGCTAGGCTGCGGACGACTGCAGCTGTTTTCATGCTAAGCTAAGCTAACGGACCGAAGCTTCATCAGCTATAAATGGACCAATGTGAACGTGGCATCAAGTTGAGCTGTTTGACTTCAACGTCACACCGTTTCACGTGGCGTCGCTTCCCCGTAGCTCTTCACAACTGGATTTGTGCGACCGATTCGATTCTCAACCAGCGTATTGATGCAGATGCACTTTGTTCCTCTGGCCCCATATTCACATGTCAAACATAAAGGAACTTCCACGCTGAAACACGACTCGCCTCCCTGTTCAACTCCTTGATTGTGGTCGATAACACTTTAGGAGAAGCCGCTCTGTAGTTGCTGCGTATCGGCACACTGAAGAAGAAGAAGTCGTGATCAGGGCCTTTTACACATTCCATTGTAAAAGAGTTAAGGAGGCTCCCGCTTTCATGGGCTATTGATTTTCCCCCGACGCTTAAATGAAATGTCGGAGCGCTCTGCGGCGTCGGCGTGATCGACCGCTCACGGGGCGAGGTGTCATGAGAGTTGACCCGAGGCGTCTGATCAGAGCGCCGCCCACATTAGTGCGTTGTCTTTCCCTTCATCTCCGCCCGTCGCGTGACGACTGTGCTGCACAAAGAACCGATCAACCGGAGGTCAGACTCCCGATGGCTGGGCCCGAACAAGGAGTCGACGCAGGGGACGTTAAAGTCCTGCTCACTTCATGTCATCGGCGCGGGAGTCCGGACGTTGTACGAACGTTATTTTTAAATTCTGTAATTTCGGGAGTTTCATGCTCAGGTGCAACATCCCAAAGAAAGAAACTGATTTGAACTCGACCCGAAGTCAAGCGCTGTTTTCTTCTCGGTGAAGTGGTTGAGGTGTCTTTTCCGTGGCCGATGAATCAGACGGTGTCCTTGAACGTCAAGCTGCTCATTCACAGCGAGCGCCGCTGGAAAAGAGCGTCGGCTTTAATCGAACTCCGTCAGCCTCCTGCTCTGAAACCTGCGGCGGCTGCACGAGGACACTGCGAATAAGTTCAACCGTTAATCTGTAATTGTCCGCGTCACATTTCACAAGAAGAGCGCGTGTGTGTGACGAGGACAAAGGACAAACTCATATCTGTCAAAATAGTCAGAAGAATATCATTTTTTCTTTTTAAATGAATGATGTTGTGAGGCTCCAGTTTGAAAACTGAAATCCTGGATCCTCAGCAACGTCCTAATTGGTTCTTCCCGAGTGTCAAGCCCCCGCGACGCCACCCGCTGGTTTGCGAGTCTCCCGTTTGGCCCTTTGGACGGCGCCATCTTGGTTCTTTGAAACCAGAAGTGACCACATTTGGAGCTCGAGGAGCCATCGGACGTTTACGAGCTGTCAATCGCACTGAATCACCCTCTGCTGGTCAGTGCACAGAACACAGGCGTCAGACAATTTCTGGACCCCAGGTTCTCCCCAGTCCCAGGTTCTCTCCTGTCCCAGGTTCTCCCAGGTTCTCCCCGGTCCCAGGTTCTCCCCAGTCCCCGGTTCTCCCCGGTCCCAGGTTCTCCCCGGTCCCCGGTTCTCTCCTGTCCCAGGTTCTCCCAGGTTCTCCCCGGTCCCAGGTTCTCCCCAGTCCCAGGTTCTCTCCTGTCCCAGGTTCTCCCAGGTTCTCCCCGGTCCCAGGTTCTCTCCTGTCCGAGGTTCTCCCCAGTCCCCGGTTCTCCCCGGTCCCAGGTTCTCCCCGGTCCCAGGTTCTCCCCGGTCCCAGGTTCTCCCAGGTTCTCCCCGGTCCCAGGTTCTCTCCTGTCCCAGGTTCTCCCCGGTCCCAGGTTCTCCCCGGTCCCAGGTTCTTTCCTGTCCCAGGTTCTCTCCTGTCCCAGGTTCTCCCTGGTCCCAGGTTCTCCCAGGTCCCAGGTTCTCCCAGGTTCTCCCTGGTCCCAGGTTCTCCCCGGTCCCAGGTTCACCCAGGTTCTCCCTGGTCCCAGGTTCTCTCCTGTCCCAGGTTCTCTCCTGTCCCAGGTTCTCCCAGGTCCCAGGTTCTCCCCGGTCCCAGGTTCTCCCCGGTCCCAGGTTCACCCAGGTTCTCCCTGGTCCCAGGTTCTTTCCTGTCCCAGGTTCTCTCCTGTCCCAGGTTCTCCCTGGTCCCAGGTTCTCTCCTGTCCCAGGTTCTCCCTGGTCCCAGGTTCTCCCTGGTCCCAGGTTCTCCGTCCCTCCACCAGATTTTGGTGTGGTGGGAAACGTTTTAGTAGTTAATGTAAAATAATTTAACCAAACAGACCCAGGTGAAAACAAAGCTCTTTTGCCGGAGGTCACACTGATGATGTAATATCCAGGTTTCCTCGAACAACTGAGACAAAATTGCCCAAAATTCACAATCGACTTGTGAAAAGTTTTTTAATAAACTACACACGGTTAAAAAAAAGAGAGGAGAAATAATGTGGAGTCATATCTTCTGAGGAGCTGCATCATGTTTTCTCATTAGTTTATCATTTTCATATCTTGTGTTTATTTTGCCTGGACGTCGATGTTCTGATAGAATTTAAATCCCGTCCAGATCAACGACATCTGGCGTCTCTGCTCCGAGTAGATTGGATGGAAGTTGAATCGGTCCCGGAGGAATAACGGGGGTTGTAATAGGATTCAGAAACACAGCAGTATATTCAAACAGAACATAAAATAATCAATGAACGAGGAGAGAGCACCACGGAGCAGGGGGAAGTAACGGAGGAGAACGCGGCGGCTGCTTGAGGAGAGTTTTTGTCGTTCATTTTTTTTTAAAATATCGACGTGCGTCAGCAGAAATCAAATCACCGACGATCGGCGCTCGTCTGAGAATAACAATAAACGAAACAACAGGGATCACAGACGCTCAACGTTTCCAAAATCCAAGAATGAACCGAAATGAACTAAGTATTTCTTACATCGATTAGACGACAAGCAGCTTGACAATCTTCACAAAAAGATATTTCTATATAATATTCTTATTCTATTATTGTATATTTTATTTTGTAAACAAACTATGTTACTATATGTTTCTCCTTATTAATATGTATTTTTACCTTTTTTCTTGACGACACCCAGCAAAACGTGACCACACGACTGAACCTGTATTAACGGTGTGTCAATAAACCTCAATGAATAAATTAATCACAGACCATTTTGATAAACGATTAATCGGTTCAAGTAGTTTTTATGGGGGGGAAGTCAAAATTCTCAGATTTCATCTTCTTGAATGTGAATATGTTCTGGTTTCTCTGCTCCTCTGTGACAGTGAACTGAAGATCTTTGGTGAGTGGACAAAAGAAAACATCATGTTTGTGGCTTTGGGAAACACGATCGACATTTTTTAACCATTTAACGACATTTTATGGACCAAAACAACTGATGGATTAATCGAGAAAACGATCGACAGATCAACCTCTTATTAGAATTTTGTAAAATACCCGTGATTTGGGAGAAAAAAGCCGCCTCGTCTCAGTTCCCAGATTCTCTCTGGGCCGAACGAAGCGCCTCAGCATCTCTCGCTGTTATTTTAACGTTTGATAGACGAAACCTTTCCAAACGAAAGTCGTGTTGACGGACGACACAAACACAATCTGAACATGAGCTCAGACACAAACACAGAGACCTTCTTCTCCACTCGGCAGGATTACGACGTTTCCTTTCAGAAAAACGTTTCCTCGGCTCTTCCGAGCTCAACAGCTGACACGGATCTGTCGAGTTTTTCTCCCTTGTTATCGCTGACTCGTCCCGTCTGTGTCTGTGTGTGTGTGTGTGTGTGTGTGTGTGTGTGTGTGTGTGTGTGTGTGTGTGTGTGTGTGTGTGTGTGACTCCGAGTCTGTCGGCTAAACTGCTCAGATGTAAAAAGCAGAAGCTCTCGGGCCGGCGGCCTTGTTAACACCCGTCCGCCTGCCAGGACCCCCGCTGCGCTCGTGTTCCCCCTCCGGCGCCAAGCAGAGAAAACCTCCGTGAAAAAGACAACGCAGCTGTTTCTGGAAGGAGAATCGCAGCGGCGGCGGCGGAAGAGGACGTGAGGTCACGACGGCAGCGAGAGAGGACGTGAGGTCACGACGGCGGCGAGAGAGGACGTGAGGTCACGACGGCGGCGAGAGAGGACGTGAGGTCACGACGGCGGCGAGAGAGGACGTGAGGTCACGACGGCGGCGAGAGAGGACGTGAGGTCACAACGGCGGCGAGGGAGGACGTGAGGTCACGACGGTGGCGGAGGAGGACGTGAGGTCACGACGACAGCGAGAGAGGACGTGAGGCCACGACGGCGGCGAGAGAGGACGTGAGGTCACGTAGGCGGCGAGAGAGGACGTGAGGTCACGACGGCGGCGAGGGAGGACGTGAGGTCACGACGGTGGCGGAGGAGGACGTGAGGTCACGACGGCGGCGAGAGAGGACGTGAGGTCACGACGGCGGCGGAGGAGGTTGTGAGGTCACGACGGTGGCGGAGGAGGACGTGAGGTCACGACGGCGGCAGAAGAGGACGTGAGGTCAGAGGACGTGAGGTCACGACGGCGGTGGAAGAGGACGTGAGGTCACGACGGCGGCGAGAGAGGACGTGAGGTCACGACGGCGGCGGAGGAGGTTGTGAGGTCACGACGGCGGCAGAAGAGGACGTGAGGTCAGAGGACGTGAGGTCAAGACGGCGGTGGAAGAGGACGTGAGGTCACGACGGTGGCGGAGGAGGACGTGAGGTCACGACGGCGGCAGAAGAGGACGTGAGGTCAGAGGACGTGAGGTCACGACGGTGGCGGAGGAGGACGTGAGGTCACGACGGCGGCGAGAGAGGACGTGAGGTCACGACGGCGGAAGAGGACGTGAGGTCAGAGGACGTGAGGTCACGACGGCGGTGGAAGAGGACGTGAGGTCACGACGGCGGCGAGAGAGGACGTGAGGTCACGACGGCGGCGAGAGAGGACGTGAGGTCACGACGGCGGCGAGAGAGGACATGAGGTCACGACGGCGGCGAGAGAGGACGTGAGGTCACGACGGCGGAAGAGGACGTGAGGTCACGACGGCGGCGGAGGAGGTTGTGAGGTCACGACGGTGGCGGAGGAGGACGTGAGGTCACGACGGCGGCAGAAGAGGACGTGAGGTCAGAGGACGTGAGGTCACGACGGCGGTGGAAGAGGACGTGAGGTCACGACGGCGGCGAGAGAGGACGTGAGGTCACGACGGCGGCGAGAGAGGACGTGAGGTCACGACGGCGGCGAGAGAGGACGTGAGGTCACGACGGCGGCGAGAGAGGACGTGAGGTCACGACGGCGGAAGAGGACGTGAGGTCACGACGGCGGCGAGAGAGGACGTGAGGTCACGACGGCAGCGAGAGAGGACGTGAGGTCACGACGGCGGTGGAAGAGGACGTGAGGTCACGACAGCGGCGAGAGAGGACGTGAGGTCACGACGGCGGCGAGAGAGGACGTGAGGTCACAACGGCGGCGAGAGAGGACGTGAGGTCACGATGGCGGCGAGAGAGGACGTGAGGTCACGACGGCGGCGAGAGAGGACGTGAGGTCACGTAGGCGGCGAGAGAGGACGTGAGGTCACGACGGCGGCGAGAGAGGACGTGAGGTCACGTAGGCGGCGAGAGAGGACGTGAGGTCACGACGGCGGCGAGGGAGGACGTGAGGTCACGTAGGCGGCGAGAGAGGACGTGAGGTCACGACGGCGGCGAGGGAGGACGTGAGGTCACGACGGTGGAGGAAGAAGACGTGAGGTCACGACGGCGGCGAGAGAGGACGTGAGGTCACGACGGTGGCGGAGGAGGACGTGAGGTCACGACGGCGGCGAGAGAGGACGTGAGGTCACGACGGTGGCGGAGGAGGACGTGAGGTCACGACGGCGGCGAGAGAGGACGTGAGGTCACGACGGTGGCGGAGGAGGTTGTGAGGTCACGACGGTGGCGGAGGAGGACGTGAGGTCACGACGGTGGCGGTGGAGGACGTGAGGTCACGACGGCGGCGGGACGTGACGTGTGCAGAACAAAGTGCATGTTTTCATGCCTCGATCGCCCGATCGACTGCAGGTGTGCGAGCGAGGTCATGAAATAAATATGATCGTTCGCCGTAGACGAGCGCACGCGTGTGTAAAATATGTATGTGCCGAGACGGGGAGGTTCGCCCATTTTCAGTCGTGGGAACATGAAAGTTGTAGCACGCAATCATTAATTTAACATCCTGCGAGTGCAAATTCATACAGCAATATTTAATACCCACACACACACACGCGCTTCCAGCTGTGAGACGTTTATTTCCAATAAGTCTTTTGTGATGGGACGTTGTGCAGATTAAAAATCAGCTCGTCAGACGTCACTGGTGGATTAATTCAAATGGAGGCGTGTTATTAATATAACGACCACTTAAAAAAACACTTCACACAACGAGCCAACCCACACACACACACACACACACACACACACACCTTTGCCTCTTATCGTCCCCTTCACACGCTCACGGCACAAATCAGATTCAGTGTCTCGTCCAGGGAATCGAACCACAGACCCTTGTGTGAGTGGACGAACCTCTTGAGCCACAGTCAGAGTGACGGTGACAGTTTCTCAATTACTTCAAACGTTGTCATTTAAAGGTCTATGGGTCCTCAGGATGTCAAACCTCAGGAAGTCCGACATCAGGAAGTCTGACCTCAGGAAGTCCAACATCAGGAAGTCCAACATCAGGAAGTCTGACCTCAGGAAGTCCAACATCAGGAAGTCCAACATCAGGAAGTCCAACACAGGAAGTCCAACATCAGGAAGTCCAACCTCAGGAAGTCCAACATCAGGAGGTCCAACATCAGGAAGTCCAACACAGGAAGTCCAACATCAGGAAGTCTGACCTCAGGAAGTCCAACATCAGGAAGTCCAACATCAGGAAGTCTGACCTCAGGAAGTCCAACATCAGGAAGTCCAACATCAGGAAGTCTGACCTCAGGAAGTCCAACATCAGGAAGTCCAACATCAGGAAGTCCAACACAGGAAGTCCAACATCAGGAAGTCCAACCTCAGGAAGTCCAACATCAGGAAGTCCAACATCAGGAAGTCCAACACAGGAAGTCCAACATCAGGAAGTCCAACAAAGGAAGTCTGAACTCAGGAAGTCCAACAAAGGAAGTCCAACATCAGGAAGTCCAACATCAGGAAGTCCAACACAGGAAGTCCAACATCAGGAAGTCCAACAAAGGAAGTCTGAACTCAGGAAGTCCAACAAAGGAAGTCCAACATCAGGAAGTCTGAACTCAGGAAGTCCAACATCAGGAAGTCTGAACTCAGGAAGTGCAACCTGAAGAGGTCTGACAAGGAAGTCCGACATCAGAGGACGTGACACCACTGGGAGGCGTTTTCATGATCGAAGGTGAAATTCAACATGGAGGCAGGACGATGACATCAGGTGGGAAACGGTGAGTTAAGAGCGACTGTTAAATGTGGTAAACAATGAGGACTGGAGCAGCACAACCCCCCCCCCCCCCCCCCCCCCGTCACACACACACACACACACACACACACACACACACACACACACACACACACACACACACACACACACACACACACACACACACACACACACACACACACACACACACACACACACACACACACACACACACTGTGTTAATTTTTAATCCTATTTGCAGGCTGCAGACGGCCAGAAGAGGAGAGGCAGCAGAGGGGAGAGATTTATAGCGAGAGAGATGGGGAATGATGAGACAGGCCATGTTGGGACACACACACACACACAAAGAGAGAGACACACACACACACACACACACACACACACACACACACACACACACACACACACAAAGAGAGAGACACACACACACTCAGCAGAGGTGAGAAGTGGAAAAGACAATGCGGCAGGCGAGGAGATGAAAGTGCCGAGCGGCACCGAGACGAGGCGACTGCAGCTGCTGCTCCACGAACGTTTCACCGAATGTTTCAAACACTTCTCTCATTTGTCTTTTGCTTCACATCTGTTGTATTCTGTATAACGACACACACACACACACACACACACACACACACACACACACACACACACACACACACACACACACACACACACACACACACACACACACACACACACACACACACACACACACACACACACACACACACACACACACGACCGCCTCAAGAAGAAAGAAGGTTTAAATAAAAAGGAGCAACTTTGCTTGAGGAGACTTCCAACAGCGTTTGGCGACTTGTCTTTTCCGGTTTGGGTTTTCTGAGCACTCTACATCTGGCCTGTTTTATATTTCTGACCCTCCCCTCGCTCGCCCCGTCTCGTCCCATCAATCCCCTCTCGCTGCATCACTTCACTTTAATTTTCAACCTGCCAAATTCCTCATACGGGTCACCCCTCTCTCCCCCCCGTCCTCTCCTCCCTCCTCCTCCTCCTTTCATCTCTCTCTGATTGTGAATTCAGGGAAGCTGCAGATTCCGTTCTCGTGCTCTCTCTCTTGTTTCCCCTGCAGATGTGGAGATTGTGAAACGCAACTGTGTGAAATTAAAATGGGATCGTGACCAATCGTGGGCCGTGAACTGGCACTTTGTCCGGTGCCGTCTTGTTCTTTTTGTCTGTGCGTCCACCTAACACCTGCACCGATTGGACAGTGCCAGCTGTCAATCACGCTGTATCCACGCCCCCGATACAAACCATAATGTACAAAATGAACATCAAGATTGAACCATTAACTCCTCAGGAAAATGTTTTACCGACGTTATGAATCAAGTGAGAAGTCGTGTCGTGTTCTCATAGAGTCGCCCTCTGCTGGTCAGTACAGAGAACTCAGGCTTCAGCCTCTACGTTTAAATCCCTCGGATACGGACGCCGCCATCTTGCGTTGGTGACGTCATTTCTGAGCAGTGTAGTGATCACGAAGCGGAGCCGCCGGTTCGAGGTTCCGCCCCAAATTTGTTTGTTTTGAAATATATATTTTTTGTGATCAACATGATTCACTCTCTTCCCGTCTTTTCCGTGATCGACGTTGCGTGTGCGATCGGAGACGTCGGCCATTATTATTCCGCGGTGTCGTTGGCATTTGAGAGTCGAGCGGTAGCATCAGTCAGTCCTGATCACACACTCACACACTCACACACACACACACACACACACACACACACACACACACACACACACACACACACACACACACACACACACAGAAGAAGAAGAAGAAGAAGAAGAAGAAGAAGAAGAAGAAGAAGAAGAGATGCTGCTCATGTCCCTAACACATCGGCCCATTATCTCCGAAAGTGATTGCCGCGCTCGCTGCTCGTCACGTCGTGGACATTAAGGATTTTAAAAATGGCTTCATTTCAGGAACGCGACCCTCGTAGAAGTGAACACACACACAACAGGTTCCGCACACGTCAGCCGCTCGATGTTCACACTCATCAGTGTCGGTGTGAAGCGGAGACGACGACGACGGCGTCTTCCGGGTCGTCTGGCCCGCGGGCGCCGTGACCCGCCATCGTCACACAGGAGGGGGGAGGGGGGAGAAGGGTGCGGACGTAGGACCGTGTGTTTCTTTCCTTTGTTTCCACAGAACTTGGTGGACGGACGGGGCCAAAGGAAGAATCCACGACATGTCGGTGTGGATCCGGACAAACACTCTCTCACATTGTGAGACAGAAAGTCATCACAGATTCCACACAGTTCTGGGAGCTCATTTCAATCCCTCTGGATCTCATCCATCGGGAAGCTGATTTTCCCCGCCGGCAGGAAACGTTGCGGGTCCAATCACAAGCGATTATCTGGCAGTGGGCGGGGTTTAAACCGCCACGCGGGAGCGAAGCGACTTTTGTGAAAAAACAACCAAGATGGCCGCCGCTGACGGAAAACAAGCATTTGTCTTAAAGTACCAGATGTCGACACTGGTTCTCGCACACACACACACACACACACACACACACACACACACACACACACACACACACACACACACACACACACACACACACACACACACACACACACACACACACACACACACACACACACACACACACACACACACACACACACACACACACACACACACACACTCCGCAGAGCCCCGATGACTAAGCTGCGGAGGTCAAAGGCTGCGCAGCAGATGTCTAGACAGCGTTCTCCAGACAATTTGACATCACACCCCGTCATGATGTTATTACAGGTGTGTGTGTGTGTGTGTGTGTGTGTGTGTGTGACAGTGATGGATCTGACAGACAAATCCTCCTTGAACTCTCACTGCGCCGCCTCTTTCTTCTCGTCGGCGTCTGCGATGATGTAACACGACACGGTTCGCGTCCGCTCGCTCGCCCGGGTTCGATTCCCACCGTCACCGCCCACGAGGGCAGTTGGTACGGACAGGGAGATGTCAATTAGAAAGAACAAAACGGAGCAGCTGAACTGACAGAAGCAGCGAATCAGAACACGAGCGGCCGCTGTTCTCTTCTCCGCCGTCTGTCATCGCTCGACGCCGCGACTGACGCGGCTCGACAGTTTGAATTCGACGCGTCGGAAAAGAAATGTCTGCGGCCGTGTGACCACAGTGTGACACCGACCACGAACCATCATCAATCCAATCAGCCTTTTCTCTGTTGTTTACGCCATTGACCCGTAATTGATCTCAGTAAATTAAATTACAGTCCATAAAACATCATAAAATGGTAAAAGAAAGTCGTTGGTGTTTCCCCAAAACAACAACAAGAGGTTTTCTTTCGTCCACACGCCAAAGATATTCAGTTTACTGTCACAGAGGAGCAAAGAAAGCAGAAAATATTCACGTTTAAGAAGCTGAAATCAGAGAATTATGACTTTTTTTAAATAACAACTACCTGAACCGATTAATCGATTATTAAAACAGATGGGGATTCATTTAGTGGTCGATTACTAACTGTTACAGCTCTAGATTGAACATGTACTTTAAGGGCTTTCAACCAAGTTTTGTGTTATTCAAAATTTAAAGAATAGTTATCGGTCTCTTAGATTATTAATAACCAGCATCGGTCCTGAAAAAGCCACGTCGGTTGATTACAGAAGTCCATTATCTCCACTTGCAGGAATGAAGAACCACAAAAACCATTAAAAAGGTCCATAACAAAAAAGGGCCACTAATCAATATGAGATGAATCACACGAGCTGGTGAACTCCCTGCGACGTCACGCAGATCAGATCCTTCTGGACAAAGACTCATGGTGGTCGTGCAGCACATTTACTTGGTTGTTACTGTACTTGAGTTCATTTTTCATGTACACGACGATGTCGTTCTACTCACTGATTGATACGACTCCTAACCATCGTGTGTGTGTGTGTGTGTGTGTGTGTGTGTGTGTGTGTGTGTGTGTGTGTGTGTGTGTGTGTGTGTGTGTGTGTGTGTGTGTGTGTGTGTTTGGGTTGGTGGGTGTGGGTGTGTGTGTGTGTACGGAGCGAACAGTTCTAGTGCAGCCTCTAAATACAGCATACATCACTGTTAGTCAAGATTGCATTGAGATAGATCGGTGTGTGTGTGTGTGTGTGTGTGTGTGTGTGTGTGTGTGTGTGTGTGTGTGTGTGTGTGTGTGTGTGTGTGTGTGTGTGTGTGTGTGTGTGTGAGAGAGAGAGACGGAGTGAAGTAATCTATCGTGGCATAGGCTGCAATCATTTGCTTTTCAATTGCCTCCTGAGAGGCTCATTGTGACCGTTATTATAGAAGAGGAGGAGGAAGGATGGAGAGGAGAGGAGGAGGGGGAGGAGGAGAAGAGTAGGAGGGGGAGGAGAGGAGGAAGGATAAGGAGAGGAGGAGGGATGAGAGGAGGAGGAAGGATGGAGATGAGAAGAAGAGGAGAGGAGAGGAGGAGGAAGGATGGAGATGAGAAGGTGATGAGAAGGAGAGGAGAGGAGGAGGAAGGATGGAGATGAGAAGAAGAGGAGAGGAGAGGAGGAGGAAGGATGGAGATGAGAAGGTGATGAGAAGGAGAGGAGAGGAGGAGGAAGGATGGAGATGAGAAGAAGAGGAGAGGAGAGAGGAGAGGAGGAGGAAGGATAAAGATGAGAAGAAGAGGAGAGGAGAGGAGGAGGAAGGATGGAGATGAGAAGGTGATGAGAAGGAGAGGAGAGGAGGAGGAAGGATGGAGATGAGAAGAAGAGGAGAGGAGAGGAGGAGGAAGGATGGAGATGAGAAGGTGATGAGAAGGAGAGGAGGAGGAATGATGAGATGAGAAGAAGAGGAGAGGAGAGGAGGAGGAAGGATGGAGATGAGAAGAAGAGGAGAGGAGAGAGGAGAGGAGGAGGAAGGATGGAGATGAGAAGAAGAGGAGAGGAGAGGAGGAGGAAGGATGGAGATGAGAAGGTGATGAGAAGGAGAGGAGGAGGAATGATGAGATGAGAAGAAGAGGAGAGGAGAGGAGGAGGAAGGATGGAGATGAGAAGAAGAGGAGAGGAGAGAGGAGAGGAGGAGGAAGGATGGAGATGAGAAGAAGAGGAGAGGAGAGGAGGAGGAAGGATGGATATGAGAAGATGATGAGAAGGAGAGGAGAGGAGGAGGAAGGATGGAGATGAGAAGGAGAGGAGGAGGAGGAGAGAAATCGAACATAAGAGAAGAGAGATGTGTGTTAGGAATAGAGGAGGAGGAAGAGGAGGGGAAGAGAAGGGAGGAGAGGTGGAATCAGATCTGAAATAGAAAATCAAGCAGAGGGAGACGAGAGGAAAGAAAAGGAGGAAAGACGAGACTCGACGTCACAGAGAGAAGGACGGAGAGAAGACGAGGATGAAGAAGATGGAGGAAAAGAAAAAACACAGTGTTTCACTCTGCTGCACAAAACAATCACAGCAGGCCGACAACCTCTCTCCATCCATCTATCTATCTATCTATCTGGAAAATAACAAAAAGAGGGAGGGAGGGAGGGAGGGAGAGATCTCGCCCACTCGGGTCAGAACCGAGCAACCAAAGAGAAAAATAAAAAAAGAACTTTCTCTGTGAAGATTTCCCAAATCCCTCTCCTGTCACACACCTGTGTTCCTGTTATCATGCAATCAGCCAATCACGTGGCTGCGTTCAGTGACTTTCACTGGAAGACATCTTGTACCTGGTTTCTGATGAAAAGACGGAGAAAGGGCGTCGCTCGTGGAGCCGACGAGCGTTTGAGGAGGAACAACGCGCCGTCAACACAGTTGTACATTAAGGACTTACAGTGTGTGAGTGTGTGAGTGTGTGAGTGTGTGTGTGTGTGTGTGTGTCTACTAGAGGACGACACCACAGATGTTAAAGTGATGTTTAGCATAAGTGGCGGAAGATCGGAAATGTGAATATTCTGCAACAGCCACATGACGACGAGGGAGCGGACAAACATCCAATTATCATTAAGGCACGAGGACGAAACACAACTGTAGAACACACACACACACACACACACACACACACACACACACACACACACACACACACACACACCTGCGGTGCGACCCATCACCCTCTTTTATTCCCACTCGTGAGACGTTCAAGGGTCACAGACCATGAAAAAGACGGTCGCAGAAAAAGGCGGCGGTGATGCGTTTCCTGCTCTCGTCAGCCCGTGTTGCTGTCTTGCGACGCGGCGGCGGTGGGCTTGTTCGTCGGACCCTCAGCTAGTGGCTGGTACCTGTTCAATATAATGAATCATTTAAAATAATATGGAATCCTACTGGAAAACGTTCCAAGAACTAGTTTAGTCAAAATAGACCGATATAGACTTTCGGGGCCGATATGTGGATGGGAAACAAAGTTGTCAGGTATTCCTACGAATCACATCATCCCTCATGAAGTAGAAATGTAATTGAGGCTTGATATATTACTGTTAAACCATAAACGTTATTATGAATAACTATTCATAATATCCCACAGTAATATAGATTCCTAGCCTGACAACGCGGAGATGAACAGCAGAGCTCCCACAGAGTTGTTATAGAACTGTTGTGTTACAGTAACGACGTGTGAAACTGTAACATCGTGTGTGTGTGTGTGTGTGTGTGTGTGTGTGTGTGTGTGTGTGTGTGTGTGTGCGTGTGTTGCAGCAGCAGAAACTTCATGTTTTTGTCTGACATTTAAAAAAAAGGAGCTGCTCCTGCAGATTGAACAGGGGGAACAATGTACAACTCCTGGGTGCACACACACACACACACACACACACACAATTCTGCAGCTCCATCCATCTCTGGCTTTCCTCCTATTTTGTTTCTTCCAATCTCGTGCAGGCTCAAAAACGCACGCGCACGCGCACACACGTGCCTGCGTATATGAGGGGCCAAACACAGGAGAGAAAACTCACACGTGCACGTGCAAGCACAAAAAAACACAAAAACGCACGAACGCGCAAAGAAACTGACTGAGCCAACAGGGACCCACAAACTCTGCTGCACCTCCTCTCTCTCTCTCTCTCTCTCTCTCTCTCTCTCTCCACTCTCTCTCTCTCTCTCTCTCCACTCTCTCTCCACACACACACACACACACACACTCTATCTCTCTCTTTCTATCCAGCATTAGTCAAGAGAGTCAGGATACATGAACCACCCACCAGTTACCCAAAGCGTCTCTCTCTCCTCTCTCTCCATCTCTCTCTCCTCTCTCTCTCTCATTCTCTCTCTCTCTGCAACACAACCCGCAGCATCTACAGCAACAACATCGTCATGTTCTCTCTCTCTGTCTCACACACAAATGAAGTGTGCGGGATCAGACAAGAGGGGGGGATTCTGGGTAAAACAACACGCGCAGTCCAGTGCGTCCGGAGCGGTGCGGTGCGCGTCAAGGTGCGGGACTTGAGTCCGCACACAACAACCACCACCACAAAACAACAGTTACACAGTAACACACACACACTCACACAGTTGTGTGTGTGTGTGTGTGTGTGTGTGTGCGTGTGTGTGTGTGGGGGGGGGGGGGGGGGGGGGGGGGGGGGATTCCTCTGAGACCGAGGGTTCGAACCCCTGAGTTCAGAACCAGAAGAGAGAGACGGAACAAAGTGGATCCGGACTCTGGCTCCGGAGCCTGGTTCCTCTCAGAAATACGACTCTTAACTCACATCCCATAATAGTCCTCCTCATCATCATGACGAGGAGGATGTACATGATTCTGGAGGTTAACGTGGTGACGAGCTCACTCATCAGGTGTTGACGCGCTCCGATCCGGTGAGAGAAGAGAGACGGTCCCTGGTTCTTACCTGCTCGTTCTCCGTCTGATGGGGGAAGAAAGGCCAAAAGAAGAAGAATTCAAAAATATTTCAAAAATATATTCATATAACCGTTGTTTTTCCTCCAAATTAACGATTAGTCCCGTTCCTCCCCCCCGGGGTCTCGCGCACCTCACGTGCGGCGGTTTCTCTCCTCTCTCCTCTCTGCGTGTTTCTGTCTGTCTGTCTGCCTCCTCTTCTCTCGCGGGATTTCATCCTCCTCCTCCTCCTCCTCCTCTTCCTCCTCCTCCTCCTCTTCCTCACGCCCTTCTCTCCTCGCGGTTCCGCGGGATCAGCTCGTCCTGCGGCGCCCGGACGGAGACGCGGCGGCTCGCGGCGCGGCCGACGCCGCTCCTCCTCTTCCTCCTCCTCCTCCTCCTCTTCCTCCTCCTCCTCCTCCTCCGCGGCGGCGGCCCATCCTGACGCCGCTGCTGCGGCAACGGATAGGAGAAGAAGATGGAGATGAAGATGCTTCAGACCCGCGGAGCTACAGGTGATGGAGAAGAAGAAGAAGAAGAAGAAGAAGAGATAATCTTCAGATACAGTAAATGAATGAATGAAGGAGCGAGCGGCTGCAGGAGGAAACAGCCGCTCGCGTCTCCGCGCAGGACTCCGCTTTCTGCTCCTCCTCGTTCATGTAACACATTCTATTAGTTACTCTACTGCGTGTGCAGATTCATACTTTCTGCAGACGTCGCACACTATGATGCATAATAATAAATAATAACAATAACAATTAACTTAATTTTGTTTATTCTTTCCTTGGCACCTGTAATGCAGCTCGAAGACTAAGAGGAGGACGGATGCTAAAACATTACCTTTAAAAATGGATATGAACATAAGTTCACTCAGTATCAACGGAGGTCTAAAGCTTAGATTATAAAGTCCTCTGTCACCTTCAAGGACCCGTCAAGGATTCAAGCACCTGCCTCTGCCTCGACCGGTCGGGTGAGAGGAGAGAGAGAGGTGGAGTCCTAAGTCCTCACTAAGACCGAGAGAGAGAGTGGATCATATCACTCTAGTTCTCAGATATCGACACGGACATTTCTGATCTGCTGCTGTAAATTATGAGCCAGTCAGGGTCAGGTCTGGATCTGGTCTGGAACACAGCCCATGGTCTGGAACACATTCCATGATCTGGATCAGGCCTGGAACACAGTCCATGGTCTGGATCAGGCCTAGAACACAGTCCGTGGTCTGGATCAGGTCTGGAACACAGTCCATGATCTGGATCAGGTCTAGAACACAGTCCATGGTCTGGATCAGGTCTAGAACTGAAGTCCATGGTCTGGATCAGTTCTAGAACTGAAGTCCATGGTCTGGATCAGGTCTAGAACACAGTCCATGGTCTGGATCCGGTCTGGAACACAGTCCATGGTCTGGATCCGGTCTGGAACACAGTCCATGGTCTGGATCCGGTCTGGAACACAGTCCATGGTCTGGATCAGGTCTAGAACACAGCCCATGGTCTGGAACACAGTCCATGGTCTGGATCCGGTCTGAAACACAGTCCATGGTCTGGATCCGGTCTGGAACACAGCCCATGGTCTGGAACACAGTCCATGGTCTGGAACACAGCCCATGGTCTGGAACAAAGTCCATGGTCTGGATCAGTTCTAGAACTGAAGTCCATGGTCTGGATCAGGTCTGGAACAAAGTCCATGGTCTGGATCAGTTCTAGAACTGAAGTCCATGGTCTGGATCAGGTCTAGAACTGAAGTCCATGGTCTGGATCAGGTCTAGAACTGAAGTCCATGGTCTGGGGCCAATCACATCTGAACTGATACCTGGAATTCATTCTGAACAACGGCACATCTTTTATGGTCTGTTTATGTTCCTATTCTTGGTCAGAGAGTAACTGTTCAATTTATTTGGTTGTATCTGTCATTTGCATTGTTTTTGTCATGATAAAGTTTTATGGTTAAAGTAAACTATCAAGCCTCAATTACACTTCTGTCATAAACTTGGGTGAATCCATCTAACGATCAGCAGAAAGCTCCGGGTCCACAGACTCCGACCGACCGGCACCGAACCACCGGCCGAACTAGAGCGAAAGGTAAATTCAACCGGGGACAAACATAAATCGCGTCTTACCTTCGATGTTTTGTGTCGAAACGTTTTGTTTGGATCCGAACTTCCGCCCTGACACTTTGACGCGATACGCCGCGTTTTCCCTCCAGTTTTTTGTTTTGCTTCCGGGGGGGCGTGTCTAATGTGACAAGGGCTCCAGCTGTCATTGTCCACACTTCTCTTCCTCACAGTCAGTGAGTGGTGTTGTCGACGTGAATTCGAAGCGTGTCGTCGGTTCTCCTGACCCTGGCGGTTCGATTGAGGTGTCAATCATCCAGATTGACCAATGGGCTGCCGAGATATCCCACGCGCAATGTGTACAGATCAGACTGTAACTCCTCGGCCCGCAATTACGCACCGTTACGCACGGCGCACAGTGTTGATGTCTTTTTTGGATTTCTGCAAATTATTACAGAACATTGAGAAATAATGGCAGACAGGAGAACTTAGTAGAGGAAGTTCTGGAGTCAAGCTTCATCTCCTCTTTATGTTTGTTTTTTGAATAGTGAAACTATCTTGAGGTCTGGTTGATTTTGCTGAAGATAAAATCAAAGACGTGTGTTTGTAACGAAAAACCTACAGAGACATAAAAGTGACAGTAGAAGAGTCTTGCAGTGAGATAATCTCAAATGGCACAGACGGTGCCACACTGTGCCACACTGTGCCAAACGGTGCCGTTGTGGACATGTCTCCGCTTAAAACCTCTCTTGATTTTTCTCTGCTTCACTTTATCGACATGAACTTTGGCACAGTCACTGTTCAGATGTTGAACTATGGATTCATCATGTTTTTGGTTTCATCCGTATTATTACATTTGGGGATTTATTTTATTTTTTATTTATGTTGTGTTCCATCTTCATTTGCTCTGACCAGGGGAACATCTATTCCTGGTTTTTACACCTCTGTTGAAATATTACAACTTTTACCTTTATATAGACATCAAGGTTATTCATATAGACCTCGTAGTTGCAGATATATACGTTAGTGTGTGTGTGTGTGTGTTAGTGTGTGTGCATGAGAACACGTATAATCCATCATAACGCAGACACCTGGTGCCTCAGCTATTACTCCTGCTTTGGTCTGGACTGTGTGTGTGTGTGTGTGTGTGTGTGTGTGTGTGTGTGTGTGGGAGGCAGTATCCATGGTACACCTGATTCAATTACTGGATCATTATAAAGAGATGAATGGAAGTGCAGAGAGGAGGAGAGAGGGGGGAGGGAGGGAGGCAGAGATAATTCATATGACGGAAGAGTTAGAAAGAAAAGATGGAGGCAGAAGAGTGAGGAAAGAAGAGGAGGGGAGGAGAACAAGGAGGAGAGGGGAGGGAGGGAGGAAATGAGAGACGGATGTTCATCTGCTCCAGTATGTGACATTCTCCAGGACCGAGGCTTGTTCAAGGGAAAGAGTTGTGACGCAAGTGTGACACACACACACACACACACACACACACACACACTCACACTGAACTTTTGAGGTATGCTACCATATAAGCATAGAAGACAGGCTGTGCTTGAATAATGAATGAGTGGGGTGTGCGTGTGTGTGTGTTTGTGCGTGTGTGTGCCGACCCCTGTGTGTCTCACCTGTGTTTGACCGTTATACTTTCTTGAAAATAATTTAATTCTATGATCAAAATTCAATATTCACCCTTTCTGTCATCTTTTAAAAAACAACACAAAGATAATCTTTTGTGTTCCTTTATGTCTTTTTAACGTTAAAGTTACAAATACTAATAAGTCTACAGTAATATCACATAATACAGCATAGACAAATAAGGCACATTCTCTGACTTCACTGGGAGAAAAAAAAAGTAAATCATTCTGATGCAGTTTCTGATTGTGAACAGTCCAAACTTTTTTATATCCAGTATCTCCTCCTGAAGTCAGCTGAGCTGATCCTTTGTCTCCCCCTGCTGGTACGTGTTCGACACCACCACTGGTGGAACTACTGCATGTTGCAAGATGTCAGTTTTACCCCTTCGAACCTTTTCAGACCTGAAACCCCTCCGCGACGTGACGGGGAGCGGAGGCGAACATGGCGTCTCTTCGGCGCCGTACATCTTGTACATTCTCGACGCCCCAGTAACGTTACGTTGTCGTGGCGACGGTGAAGCTCAACGTGGTGTCGCTGTTGTTGGTTTTTGCCGCCGTTACATCCTGCGAGTGGGGAGGGGGGAGTTATAACCTGAGCTTACCACCGGTTAAGGTGTATACATGCACGAATCCCCCGGTTACTATAGGAGTTATCTCGTGTCTGTTAACCGGGGTAAGGTGTTAAGATGGCGTTTGAGAAACCAGCGTTTCACCTCAACCCCGAATATAATCTGGGTTTTTAACTGTCTGACTGCCAAGCAGAGCATCCCTCGTAGGTAACTAGATCTGTGTCCGGGGATGGGAAATCGTTCCAGTGATTCTGAAAATGGTCTGGCACGGACTTGGAGGGAGCGGAGCGGACGAGTTGATTCAATCTCCGTCGCAGCGGCTGCCAGGAGGAGATCAGCCAAAAGGCGATCACTGTCATCTGCTGCAGTTGGGTTTGGGCTCAACCCAAAACGTCTGCAGCGACAGGAACCGCGCTGCTCACGTGGCGCTGCCGTCGCCTTGCCAGCCCTTTGCTCAGTCTTCTCAAAAGAGAGTAAGCTGCAGTTCAGGTCTGGCGGATACGGGGTATCCGTGGTTACCCCTGATGCCCTCGCTGCCTGGCCTCTGGGGTGCGTTCCAATGGTCTGTTGTGTTCAGCAGAGGGCAGAGGTTGAAGGAAATGGCTCTGAAACTCCACAACGTCTTTACACAACTTCCATAAAGCCGGTCTCTTGTGAACAGAAGACTTTGCCGGGGGGGAACTCGGCCTGTTGGCGGATTAGAAAAAAACATCCTGCTCTCTCGGAGCTCGTTCCACCATTTACCCTCCTCCTCATCCTCCTCCTCCCTCCTCCTCATCCTCCTCCTCCTCCGCATCCTCCTCCTCCCTCCTCCTCATCCTCCTCCTCCCTCCTCCTCTTACCCCTCCTCCTCATCCTCCTCCTCATCCTCACCCTCTTCCTCCTCCTCCTCTTCCTCCTCCTCCTCATCCTCCTCCTCCCTCCTCCTCATCCTCCTCATCCTCCTCCTGCTCTTCCTCCTCCTCCTCTCCTCCTCCTCCTCCTCCTCCTCCGTCCTCCTCATCCTCCTCCTCCTCCTCATCCTCCTCCTCCCTCATCCTCCTCCTCCTCCTCCTTCTCCTCCTCCTCCTCCTCATCCTCCTCCTCCTCATCCTCCTCATCCTCCTCCTCCCTCCTCCTCCTCCTCCTCATCCTCCTCCTCCTCATCCTCATCCTCATCCTCCTCCTCCTCCTCCTCATCCTCATCCTCATCCTCCTCCTCCTCCTCCTCATCCTCCTCCTCCCTCCTCCCTCCTCCCTCCTCCTCATCCTCCTCCCTCCTCCTCCTCATCCTCCTCCTCATCCTCATCCTCCTCATCCTCCTCCTCATCCTCCTCATCCTCCTCCTCCTCCTCATCCTCCTCCTCCTCATCCTCCTCCTCCCTCCTCCCTCCTCCTCATCCTCCTCCCTCCTCCTCCTCATCCTCCTCCTCATCCTCATCCTCCTCATCCTCCTCCTCATCCTCATCCTCCTCCTCATCCTCCTCCGTGCCTCGCTGTGGGTTTCCTTGTGTCAAAAACCCAAATTGACGGATTACGCCAAAGTCACCTTGCCCTCTGATTCAGCTCTCAGATACAGGGACACACCCACACCCACACACACACACACACTCATGTCGTCTATCTAATCTAAGTGCTCGCTCTCCGAAACACACACACACACACTCGCGGCGACTCGAGGAGGCTCGGTGAGTTCACCGTGACCCCGACGGAAGGGAGAGAATTACAAAGCCTTGGGGGGAAAGAGAAGAAGAGCGAGGACGATTACACAGATTCCTTTCACTCATGGGATGAAATATTGTTTCTTTACGTCAGTGACGCACGTTTAGAGACGTCTTTTATACCAAACGTCTGTTTTCACGTGATGTTTTCTTAGTTCCACACATACTGTTTTTCTCTGTTTAAGTGTTTCAGGAAAAGGAAAGATGGTTTCATTGAGATGAGCAGCGGGTGGCGCTAATTCCTCACGTGAGTGTGTCACATGACAGAATTCATTTTAGGGAAAAGCTCACGGGACGTCTACTTTGATTTGTTGAATTATTGGGGCCGAGGTTTAATTCAATTCTGCCGCCAGCCAGCAGGGGGCGATCGTGATGATTTGGCTTCACTTTTTTTGGAAGGCGTCAAGTCGTCCATCTTCATTTACTGTCTATGGTTGGGCCACACATGCTCGGCATTTTCTGTTTTCTGTCTTTTATCAAGAAGCACCAACTTTTCCATTATGAAAAACATTCAAGATTTGGCTGTTGTTGTTTTGTTTTCAATTTAATTTAGGGCAAATTAAAAATAGAAACATCTGGACGGAAATTAAACCGCAGAGAACTACCAACCAACTCGGCAAATCTTTCTTGAGTCTTTCAGCTCAATGTTTTGGTCTTAACGGCCTGCAGCTTTTCAAAAAGAACCCAACCTGGTGACCGGAGACAGGACGACAGATGAACGCTAATGTCACTCGTCGTCTACCTGGGGAGAAAGAGCGGGAAGGTGTGTGATGAGGGCGTCTGGGCTCCTGCCTTGTTTGAGGAGGCAGGGAGAGACGTTTGTTTCAATTGAGCCAAGTGTCGAGCGACGGCGAAGTCGGCCAACATTCATCGGGAGCGGGTGGAAATAATGTCCACGCCACATGCAGAAATCCATTTTGAGGAGGAGCTGATGAAGAAGAGAGACGGACGAAGAAGGCTTCCTCCTCGGCCACAGAAAGCCTCCGCCGTCCTCCTTTCACCTGAGCCGGTAAACAGATTAGCGTCCCCGGCCTGAAATCGCCGCGGCACCAATCCCATCAGCCCCCGTCCCCAACCCCAACCCCCCGTCGGACTTCCTGTTCCCCGCTCCGCTACACTTTCATCCCGTCTGCGCCCGGACTCCGCTCAGTTAACGGCGTTAAGAAAGATGAGGCGGGGGAGGAGGAGGAGAGAGGAGGTGTTTCATCGGATGAATGCAGTTTCAATTTTTCATTTCCGCAGGGATAGAAGGGGGGGGGGGGGGATCGTTTGGGACAGCTCTACTGTGGGGGCGTGTCAGCTCTCAGTACATTTAGGACAAAGGACCAACCAACCTTGCTACTAGACTAAACATTCTAAGAGTCGGGACAGAAATTTCCGCGACAACAACAACTCTCACTGCTTCATTTTTCACTTTGACAGGATTCAAATGACGCGTAACTACACAAACAGAACCGATAATAAACTGTAGATATATGATAAAAAGCCTCTGGGAAGAATAGTGGGGAAACAAAAAAGAAGACGGTGATTGAGGCATCGCTGTCCCCGACGACCGTCCTGTGTGTTTTCAGTTCCTTGTTACTTTCCGACGACCGTCCTCGAGCAGATGTTATTCATCCTCGCCCATCGCACGTTTCCAGGTTTATTGGAACTGTGGCTGTCGAAGCAGGTCCGCCCGACGTGAGCCAAGTCAGGTCGAAGGAATTTAGACGTTTCAACACGAGGACAAAGACGTTACGATCCTCGTTGTATAAACTTTTTCCCGTTCCCCGGCAGGAAGACGGACGTCGGCATAACACCGGTCGATTATCGGCGTCAGCTGTGCAACATTGAATCAAACTCTGTGGTAATAACTTTATCTGACAGTTATAAATGATAAATGAAGTTATTCTATGTAGCCTACATACTGTTAAGTAGGCGTCTATGTACAACACATACATATAAAAGTGAGGCCAAAAGATCGCCCCCTGGTGGCTGGCTGCAGTGTAGGTCATATACCCCGCCTACTTCTTGTCAGCAGATGGGACATGGGACAAAAAATCCAAGTAAAAGTCATGGACTGTAAATAAAGTTTGATTAGTTACTTGATGCTATAGAAACGAGACGTTTTGATTGACAGCTGAGACAAACTCGGTCGACGCCCGTGTCCGAGAACGTGGAGTCGTGTCTTCCATCTTTATTTACAGTCTGTGATGTGTACTCTAATATTGTGAAATCATTCTCACGCCTCACTTCGCTTGATTTGGCTGCTGCGTCCTGTGGAAAGAAAATTAGTTTGGTTCATCTTTCATCGGACAAATGGTTAAAACATGCAAACGACGAACCACAGCCCATCTGTCACCCTCATGATCCGACCGGTCAAAACACGCCAGGCACAGGAAGCAAGATCACATCCTAAAGACGCCGCCGCCGCCGCTGCCGCCGCCGCTGCCGCCGCCGCTGCCGCCGCCGACCAGGGATGTGAGTCTTTCTATGGATTATTGATCATTCCATTATTGTGTTTTTTAGTTAGACAATTATCATCATGTATTTCACTGCATAGGATTAAATTCCGGTCAAGTTGTTCTCTTAAGTCATTTCATGTTTTCACTGTGGTCAATAATGTGAGTGGTGTTTAAAAAAAAACTTTAAGATTTCACTTTCAGCAGTGCAGCTACTGGTAGTAGCACAAAAAAAATCCTCTCGATAATCCAGATGACTTTTCGGCGGCAAGTGAAAAGTTTGCACACTTTTTCTGTCTTTGTTGTTTATTAGCCGTACCAAAACAATGAGTCTTGAACTGAATATATTATAAATATGTTGTTCCGATATGCGAGGATTGATGTGCCCTCAACATCTGAAGGCACAGGTTTGGCAGAAGAATGGAAAACCGAGGAGCTGAAGTTCAGGGACCGTCTCAAAAGTGCATGCAAACGGGACAAGGGAGTCGGTCAGATATTTTTTGGGGGTAATTTTTAGACACAGAGATTTGAAGCAATAACAAGGTTGTTTAGGATAATGGCTACATGACGGACCTTGCCAATGACAATGTGCACTACCTCAATGAATGATAATGAGTGTGTATACCACCAATGTCCTACCTCGCCATGAAAGTGTGGGGGGGGGGGTAATCTTGGATTTGCTCCATGGGTTCTTTCCATGGGAATAATCAGTGCAGTAATTTTTTGACTTATAAAGCAGACAGTCAGACAATCACACGGAAATGACGTAATTTTTACCCGGTCACCCCAAAAATCCAGGTACAATTCAAATTATCAGTCCCGTGTTTCAGATATAACTTTACAGATTCTTCTCACTGTTATCATCCCCCTTGTTTCCTCCCTCTCCTTCTCAGACAGACCAGTCAGTCATGTCAGACTCTCACAACAATTCCAATGTCATCTGCCTCAATTCCAGCGCTCTCCAGTACGTCTCCATCATCTTTGCCGTCACCAAAGTCCTCCTCCTCGTCCCGCTCTGCATCCCCGTCCTGGTCGTGGCTCACCAGCGATGGCGGCAACGGCGCTCGGGCACAACAATGAGCCACTCCGATATCTTGACGTACCACATGGTCGCCGTGGAGACACTCGGTCTCTTGATGTCCGCTCTCAGCTGTTATTTATACGTTACATATATCCCATCATTGAGTGTGGTCTTGACAATTTCTTTTGCCACAACGTTCACCGGACAATTGTTTTACCAGTGCTTGACCTGCACTGACCGCTTCCTGGCTGTGGTCCATCCCGTCACCTACCTGCGCCTGCGAGGGCACAATGCAGTCAAGATCATATATACCAGCACTGGGTTTGTTTTGCTGCTGTGCTCTGCATGGTTGAGTTTTACCATACTCCACACTCCCGATTTAGTTGCCATCCCAACATTCCTCTTCTTGATCCTCTCCTTAATCGTCGTCTCTTTCTGCAGCCTCGCCGTTCTCCGTGCTCTGAAGCGTCCGGGGCCAGGCGAGGGGGACAGGGTGAACCAATCAAAGCGGCGGGCCATTTACACCATCATGACCATAATGGCCGTGCTCTTGGTATGGTTTTTGGGGATTCTTGTTTGCCTCGCACTGAGCCTGTTTGAAGTGGTGAGGGAGCAGTGTCTGTTGTGGTCGTTGAGTCTCTACTTCACTTTGCCCAGTAGTCTGGTGACACCGCTGCTGTTTCTACACAGAGCAGAGAAGCTCCCATGTTGTTCCTACCGCTCTGGATAGAGCAGGTTAGCAACCTCCCCCCGGAGGGGGAATGAAAAAAATGCCAATGGGGCTTTTTCATTGTCTTTTGAATTCGCTTAAAAAAGCAAATGTCAAGATCTTCACTACATGTCGTCAACGCTACCACCGCTAATCTCCCGACCGGTCCTTTGATTTGACGCCAACCTCTTCGACAAAAAGAATTTCCTCTCCGAACGTTACCGATGGTTCAGAAGAGCGCAAGTGTAAAACGAACAAGGCTTCGAAGGCGGATTAGTGAGTAGATAGGTTTCGGCGTGATGATCTTTAATGTCCCTAACCTCTGTAGTATTAGTATGTAGCTATTTGACTTGTTAGCCAACTTCGCCAAGAAGGTTATGTTTTCACCCCGGCCATTTGTTTGGACACTTATCTCTTTCTGTAACATTGTAAAATAAGCTGGGTTTTATTCCCAGGGGATAATTCATGGACCTTGATTTAAAACCTGGTCACATTTTTAGGTGACTGATGTCTACGAGTTAAATATGATTTAATTGGATTAATGAGAATTAAATGAGAACACAACAGCTTTTACAAGAGTGTATCTACTTTAAATCAGCTGACACCAATGTTGTCACATGGTCGACAACTTTGGTTCGGATGGGAATACTTCAACAACTGATGGATGGACTGGCATGGAAATGAGTGACTCTTTGTTTGATTTGGACACAAGCCAGACTTTGGCTTCACATCATTGGAATAATTGTTATTATCATATAATGTTCTTGATACAATGATTCTGTATATAAAGAAATTAGTGGACTCCAATATTATTGATGCAGAGATGGGCAGTGTGATGTGCAGCCCTCTCAGGTTGTATGGATGAACTCATAGTTTGCATATTGTCATATCATGTTGTTTCATGTGCTTTACATTCAAATTTCTAATCTGCCACTGTCACTGTTTGCTTATCCCTGTCACCCAGTCATTGTCAAATTGTTTTGTTATGCAAACAACATATTTAATTATTTGAATATGAGTTCAACTCAGAGGTGGAGTGTTATCTAATATAAAAACCAGTGCAGGAGTCACGGGCGTTCACTGAGTAGAGACGGCCGAGGAAGAAGAGCATTAACAAATAATAAGGTTGGTGTTTTTATTACTTTTTACGGTAGATTTTCTACAGATTCCACACACAAAGGTCAGAAAGGATAGGGGTGAAAACCTGAGCAGGATTTCCTCGGCTTAAAAACATGAAGTCTTATACCGTACATGTACATTTTCACGTCTTATTGTCTTCCAGATGTCAGTTGATGTCCTCCTCCAGATGATCTACTCCTCCAGTGACTCCCTCCTTCAGTCGAGCTTGTATTGCCTCATCATGAGACCGAGCTCCTTTATATTCATCTCTTTCAACATCACCATCATCGCGCTCCTCCTGCCTGTCTGCATCTTCATCCTCTACCTGGGTCTCCTCCCCCTCAGCCGCAACAATCAGCCACGCCGACATCTTCACCTTCAACGTGGTTGCCATGGAGCTGATTGGTGTCTTCGGGTGCACCTTATGCTGCTATGGTTTCTACAATGATTATTTAGTAATGGTAAGATTTGGGTATCTTTTCTCGCTCTTCAACTGGTATGGAGAGGGCTACTTTCACTGCCTGACCTGTGTGGAGCGCTACCTGGCTGTCGTTCATCCCACCACCTAACTGAGCCTGAGGAGAGAGAGGGGCATGAGAATCAGAAATATCACCATTGGGTGCATTTGGCTGATTTGCTCGATGTCGACGTGTGTGATGATCATCAACCATGTCTTTTTGATTATGTGCTCCTCGATTTTCCATTTGGTCGTCATCTCCTTCTGCCGCCTGTCCGTCCTCCGTGTTCTGATTCGTCCAGGCCCAGGGGAGAGGGGCGGGGACAGGGAGAGGGTCGACCGGTCAAAGAGGAGGGCTTTCTACACCATCATCGTCATGTGGGCTCTGCTGGTGTTGAGGCTTTCGTGGAATGTGACCTGGGCTGTGCTACAAGTGAGACACAGTCGCGATTGTGTCTCTCTGATGAGCGAACTCTGGTTTAATTTGCCCGGCAGTCTGGTGTTACCGGTTATGTTCCTTCAACGATCCAGCAAACGAGTGTATTGTAAGAACGGCATCAAATGAGGATTAGGATTTAATTAGGTTTACATGATATTTCGGATTGTGCAGTCTAACATCCTCTGGTTTGGTCTCCACCTCCTAAAGAAAACAACGTCTGGCACTTTAACTTCTGAATCAACGTTTAAATGTCCTTGTAGTTGCTAATTGCGCCTAATGTTGCCGTTCGGGGTGAGAGGAGTCCCACGGCGTTATTCTAATCATTGTTAATACGACTGTCATTTATTGAGCTTTAACGTTGAGTAGATGATATGAGGCTAGGCTACCAGGCTAGCAGCTAAAGGTCATCATAGTACTGAGAATGTTAGCCATGTGTTAGCACGCTAACATTTGCTAATTTGCGCTCAACATAAAGCACGGCTGAGGCTGTCGTTCATTTTGTGGGTACTTTATCATAAATGTGTTGGACAAATTAAAGTGTAACCTGATGAAGGCGCTAAAGGGGTAGAAAATAAATGTATTTATTATCATTACTTTTTAAAGGCAAACTCAAGACCGACCTTTTTATTTCATTTTTTTATTTATTTATACATCTTAAACCATTTAACCGATATATCCTTTTGTACTTTTTTATGTATCTAATAATTAACTCTTATTCAATTTCTTGGCATTGTTTTCCCTGTACTACCTGACCTTGTATTGCAGGTTTTTCAAACTCCCGTCTTTCAGCATGTTTTAGAAAATGCATCTTTATCATTTTCACATTTCTTTTGGCATTTTATTATTTGAGATATATAAAAGTACATAAACCTGTCATGTCACTTGAATAATAATGATTAAACATCAGTGAGAAGCTGTTTGATTGGTTTTATTCGAACATTACATGGACCAAAAACACCGGCCTTGATTTTCTTCTCAGGATTCTGTTTGGTGAAAAGTGAATCGCAGATTTCGTAGAGAAGAAGTTGAACAAAGTCAGTGTTCGTGACACTTTCAGGCCTCTTGATGCAAATCTCACCCCAAACCGCAGAATCTCTGTCCGCCTGCATTTCGGTTTTCTCCACATCTACTCATCCGGTTGATTTCCAACTCGGCGGGCGAGTTGTCCGGTGACTCTGACGCCCAACACTTCTACAAACATGTGAACCGTAACATGTCCAAAAATAAAGTATCTTAATTATCAGGTCAAATACTGTAGACCCCGTTCCATAAGTTTTGCACCGACACATCACACAAGAAACTCATCACATATTTAGAAATGTATTATATTGACCTCAAAGAGTTAGTTGAAAAAAGGTGTAATGCTAAGTTTATCAGGACATTCGACAGAAATCGCCTCAAGAGGATCAGTTGTATGATATTGCAGGAATCTGTGGTGTTTGTGGAGGCGAGCGACTCTAACTACAGTCAAACATCAAGGGCCATATTGTGAAAAATATTGAGCAGTATTTTTCTTTTTCTCAGCAATTTTAATCCTTCAGGCAGGCGAGAGATGACAGGAAGTGAGTACAGTGCTGCGCTGCCACTTTGCTCTTACCACGATTAAAATGGCTGATGCTCATCCAGATTCTGTGTTACCTTTGCAGCACGGGTGTTTCCCAGATCGGTGCAGAAACAGCAGCGGCAGAACGTAACTGCTCGGCAGACAGAACCAGACGCCCGACACCTGCACCGCGCAGCCCACGCTGCGGCTCAACGCGGCCGCCAACGCCAGCGACTGGCAGACCAGATTCCCCGCAAACCTCAGCAGCAGCACCGCCGTTATGGCCGTGATGGTGACAAACGCCCTGTGCTTTGATTGGTCGGCGTTGCCCTTGCTCCCGCCTCCTTCGCCGGGCCCTGGGCGAATCAGGACGCGGAGAACGGAGAGGCTGCAGAAAGAGACGACGATCAAGGAGGAAATCAAATTGCAGAAGAACAGGATCATGTTGAAATTCTGGGTGAGGACGAATCTCAACGTCAACAGCCCAGACAGGAGCAACCACACAAACCCGATGCCGACATTCCGGATCATGACCCCGGCGCTCTTACTCAGGCTCAGGTAGCTGATGGGGTGGACGACGGCCAGGTATCGCTCCACACAGGTGAGGACATGAAAGAACATTTTCACACACGAGATGATGGCGAACATGTTGCACCCGAGCCCGATCGCCTGCTGGTGGCGGAAGAAGGTGCCGCAGCAGCAGGCGACAGACCCACAGATGCCGATCATCTCCATGGCGACCATGTGGTAGGTGAAGATGTCCAGGGGATTCGCCGCCGCGACGCTGCCGCGCCCTTTCAGCCACCGCCGGAAGCCCAGGGCGAGGATGAGGACGGCGAGGGGGAGGAGGAGGAGGAGGTTGGTGACGGTGAAGGCGACGAAGATGGAGGAGCTTGGGGTGGAGACGAAGCAGCTGTCGAGGGAGGGGCCGAGAGAGGAGTTGTGGGAGGAGTTGTGGGAGGAAGCGTTGTTGTCCATTTCTACAGGTCTGAAGAGAGAATGATTGAAATAAAACATTCAGAAACGTTTAAAACTCTGATTCAGTGAAATCTCCCTCTGCTTTACTGTTTTCCTCGTAGGTTTTTCCACATTAAAAGCCCAGTTGTACAGAGACGGCTGCAACGCTTTTATTGTGAAAATTCTGATGCAGGTTTCATCCACGCAAACAGACGATAAACACATTTTTTCAGATAAGATCAGATAATCATTTATTAGTCCCACAACAGGGAAATGTGGTGCTAAACTACTATGAATAATAATAATAATAATAATAATAATAATAAAAAATTGAAACTGGAAGAAATAAAACCCCAAAAACTCCTGTTTTATCAAATCAGACTAATCAATAATAGAATATTGATCAAGGGCCACAAGAGGGGACATACATTTAAAAAAAACAACCATTCATATTTGTGTAATATTTTATATATATATATATATATATAAAATATTATTCATGAATCACGTTCAGGCAATCACTACAAATACAGTTTTTACATATCTTACAGCCACACATCTGCAAATGCAGGTCAAACCATCGGTAACTGTGTGGCTAATCATATACAACAATTTTGCAACAAGTAATTCTGACCGACTATAACACTTGTTTAGTATGTATAATATTTAGTATATGTATCTGTGGTGTTTTATAGTATTTCCATGGTATTCTATGGTCAATCAATGGCTATAAATAAGCAAATTGACAATGTTTTCACAGAGATAATGGTAGCTTCGCCATCAACTCATCATAAACAGAAAATCTATTTTCAATTATTTTATTCATTGAGCACCGAATATTTATTATTTTTTTTTTTTGGGGGGGGGGGGGCAGCCAGTTTCACTTTTTTCTTAGTACTTGTCCACCCCCCCGAGATCTGCGCCCATGATGTTGATATGTATATTAAATCAATCGCTTGATCTAATATTGATTAAATGAACCTGCAACTTTGTGAAAACACAACTTTAAAACATTTTCTCAAACAAATGAACAATGTACAAATAGGACAAAATGTATATATATATACTTTTTTTTCCCCCGATGAATATTGAAAAATTACAACAAAAATGTATACCCGCAAAACAACTGTCCTAAAAAGTAAATGAATGACTAATAAAAACTTAAAATTCAATATAAAATATAAATGGATCATTAAAAGAACTGACCTTTTGCTCTCGATGTCTCCAGAATCACTGACTGATGACCAGTGATACCTGGTGTTAAAACGTGTGTGTGTGTGTGTGTGATGTTCTTGTGTGACAGGCGAGTGGTTAAAGGACTGTGGGCTTTTTGCATATTGAAAACCCCTTATTCCTTTTTTTTAAAAACCTGAATTTAGAAGTCAAATTCATCTGCAGCGATACGCCGCCCTGCTCAAAGACACTCCGGCAGGTGGGAGGTTTGAGACACAGCATCTCTCACTGCACTGGGACAAAATTGGTTGAAAAAAATCAAAGAGACGATTTCACAAAGAGTCAAATGTGAAGTAATTCACAGTCAAATCAGCTCAGATCAGCACCATTTGCAATTTAGATCCAACCCATCTGCATGACATTGTCGAAGTACGTCCCGAATCTTGGGAGAATGTGAAGAACACCGTGCACAGGAAGTGCATTTGATTTGTCGGAGCGCTGCAATAAAAAATATTGGGTTATGTAGCTCAGTTTAAAAAAAACCAAAAACACTCCACTTTTACAAAGTGCCGGGAAGTGGTTGGGGAGAATGTTTTTGGGCGGATGCGGTGGATTGAGATGATTCTAACAAGCTTTTAACCAGCTGGTCCCGACCATAACAGATGCATCATGCACTTCCTGCCCCATAGCTAGCTCGTTAGCTTCGTCCCTGCAGCGCAATGAGTCCTGCGTGGGGTGAGTTGTATTTGTCGTTGTTTGAAGGCGTCGCAACCGATCTTCGAATGCAGCCACTGAAGGACGCGGCCTCTGAATTGACCACATTCCCACGGCGGCCATTTTCCTCTGACGCGACGCTCGAACGCTGTAATCGGCCGAATGGTGACGTGTTTTTTTGTGAATGTACAAAGTAGAATCTCTTTGTTTTTTGAGCATCGCATGAAACCACATCTCCAGTAAAAGTGACATGTGTTATGATCTTATCCACGCAAAATACTGCATCATGCAAACTCGCAATGTAGTTAACCATGGAGATTCCAGAAAAGCATATTTCAAATATGGAGGCATTTGGGATATTGAGATATCTGTCAGTCGCTCTTATCTCCAGCCCCCAGCGCCTCTGGGTTTTTGCATCCTGTACATCCTGTACAATATGTCCCAATGCTCATATGTGTGGCTTTTGATTTGTATGTGGTATGTATGTTCCATGTATAATAATCATTAGTCATTGACCTCATCACGTTTTCCTTCGCAGCTGCAGCGCCGCCTCGCTCGAGGACACGCGAGCGCTCAAAGCTGAAGGTAAACTTTTAAACGTTTAACTTTTGAACACATATTTAAAAGTTTATTTTCTCCATCCCAAAATTATGCATCACTTTTTAGTTAAAACAAAGTGTGTGCAGAGAGTATTAAAAAAACACACATTTGAGAATTGATGTTGAGACAAATTTGACTTTAATTACATTGTTACACTGGATATTAATTAATAGGTGCATCAATAAAGTGAATATTACTACAGAGGTGGAGGAAAGGAAATGTGAGTCTGAAGCACTGGACATGAATATGACTAACCTTTAATCCACCTCAGGAAATATTGCACTTTTTATCTTGTTACATTGATCTGAAATTTACTTGTAATTTATACATTTACAAAAAGATTAAACAATTGGTTTGCAACCCTTTTAGAAAAAGTAAATCATAGTAATAATGATCATCATCATCATCATAACAATAGAAATCATTTTAAAAAGAGAATAAATATCCAATGTCAAAAATCTCAAAACAAACATTTGAGAAAAGTCCAACATCTAAAAATGGAAACATTTCTCTATAGTATCAATACTTTTGATACTTGAGTATGTTTTGTTGATAAATATGTACTTGTGGACGCATTAACGCGATGAATTTTTTTTACATTGTCGTTTTCTTACCTTTAGATATTTGAGAATGCATCAATGCATTTCACGGCATCATGTTACACGTGGTTTGAATGTAAAGAGTAATCAGTCAAAGTTATGCTTCATGAATGAAACCCATTTGAATCATGTCCAGGTTTTTTACACGCTTTCGCTACGGGCTGAAAAAACAATTATGCTACGTTCCAAAATCAACTGGGTGACATCACGAATGTGTTGTTCTGCTTTTTTCCATGTGTCCTTTAAAGCGGCTGATTGACAGTATTCAAATCAGCTGTAACAATAAACTGCTGCTTATTCAAATCAAACAGTGTCACTGGGCCCGGAGCACCTGTCTGTCATCCGAGCTCCAGGTACAGGTGACGTGCAGCCGGCTCCGGGAGGCGGGAGGCGGTCGCCGGTCCGTCACTGGGCCGACGCGTAGAAACGAGCAGTCGTCCTCACATCAACACACGCCAGGGGGCAAAACCCACGTCATGCAAAATCTGCATTTTGTTATGTTTGGAATCATGGTGGGATTTGTTTTATCTTCCCCCCTGTGAGGGTAAAATCCTATTTGATTTGTTACTTTGTCATTTTACTCTTGAGTCTTAAAAACACTAAAAACATACAATTTGCAGGGGAGGGGTGGGGCATGGCCCAAAGAAGAACCGATAAATAGGTGGATCCTGGATTCATATATTTTTTTTAAACTTTCTTTAACATGCCAATTAGGTTTATTGTAAAATAAGAAATGAAAATGCGCCAAAATCGCAGACGATGAACCCGACTTTTATACAGTCTACAAAAGAGCAAGATAATTACAGTAATCACGTTAACTGATCCTGTGTTTTTGGGATTCACTCATTGGTTCGTGCCTCCTCTGATCCTCGGCCTGATTCGCTGTCGTATTTGAAACACGGCAGTTTGGCAGCGCGGTGGAGGAACAGCAGCGGCAGGACGTAGCTGCTGGGGACAGAGGTCCAGATCATGGACAACATCACCACACATCTGGCCCTGTAGCTCAGAGCGGCCGCGGCGTCCAGCAAATTGCTGAGCAGCTGCCCTCCGAACCTCAACGTCAGCGCTCCGGTTATGGCCACGATGGTTTGGAACGCCCTCCTCTTCAGCTGGTCCGCCCCCTCCCTGTCCCCGCCCCCCTCCCCTGGCCCCGGGCTAATCAGAGCGCAGAGAACAGACAGGCTGAAGAAAGAGGTGACAATGAAGGAGGAGGTCAAGAGGATGGCAGTGGGCACTGCGGGTACACCCTGGCTGTACAGAACTGTGAACACCCCCCACGCAATGAACAGGAACCAAACCAACACAATGCTGATATTTCTGAATCTGGCCCCACCGCCCTTTTTCAATCCCATGTAGCGAATCGGATGAATGACAGCCAGGTAGCGCTCGGCGCAGGTGAGAACGTGGAAGAACATCTGTCCAGCTGTGATGGTGCTCAAAATATGAATCCCCAACATCTGTATCTTCTGCACGTGACCGTAGATGCCGCCGCAGTAGAAGCAGCAGCCCAGCACGCCGATCAGCTCCATGGCGATGGTGTTGTAGGTGAAGACGTCCAGGCTGTTGGTCGTCGCGGCGGCAGAGGCGGCGCGCCACCGCTGCAGGCCCAGCTGCAGGATGAAGACGCTGAGCGGGAGGAAGATGAGGAGGTAGGAGCCGGTCATGACGGCGAAGAGGTGCGAGCCGACTGTGATCTCGACACACATGTAGTTGGGAGGGGAGGAGGAGTTTGGCGAGTGGAGCGAGAGGTTCGAGGAGGAGATGTTGGACGACATGTCGGGTTGCATCAGAGTCTGAGGCTGCGAGAGGAAGACGAAGAGGTGAACGGAGGCAGAGAAGGACAAAAGTTAAACTGAGGAAAAGTCAAATACAGCATGGGACGCTCTGTGCTACAGTCTGATTTCGTGAACTATTCCTTTAAAGCAAAACGACGCTCGGACACGGAGCCCAACGGAGTTTATCTTTATTTTTTATCCTTTTCAATAGTTAATCTTCCTGAAAAAACTGAAACGCAGCATCATCTGCTCAACCAGTCGTTTCCGAGTGAAGAGCCTCTGGCTGGTGAGAGGACATGAAATCTGCCGCCTGCCTTCATCTAATGTCTAATGTCACATATTAACTTTTTCTGGGTATTAATAAGGTTTCTGAGATTCACTCACCACTGCCGGAGCTTTTGATTCTGATCTTCCCTCCGCTGCGCATCCGAAGTCACTGGGTTATCAGCCCCGGTTGAATCCAACTTGTGTGTGTGTGTGTTTATATGTACGAGAATAGGCTTTTTTGCATTTTGCAAAAACACTTAATGATACATGATACGATTGCATTAGTCAAATTGTCCTTCCTGAATAATACATGTGGAGGTCTGAGCACAGGGTCGATTGCATGACAAACTCATTAGTGGGGGAGAGAGGGTGCGGATGTTGGCAACACACACGTGAACAAGAATTAAAACACTGGCCACAGACAGATTGAATATGAATTTTGTTTAATATGATAACACTTCTGGAGATGCACTTGTTTCACTCCACAGCAGATGTGGGTCAGTTTACATGAGCGAGGAGTCAGAGATACCTGATACACAAAGCCCCGAGGATATTTAAATTCTCCACTAAAATGACCATTTGACAAAGTCAATAACATCTGCCGTGCATTCAAATGACTTGTCGTCGTCCGGCTTGGTGCCGATCTCGGCCCGCTCCGTCTGTCACGCTCCCATCACGTCCAGCACGGAGGACTCGTCTTCAATGGGCAGGACCGGAGCTCGTCGACGGACGGACTGTCCATTTCCCGATTAATGCCCTTGTACCAAAATCGGCTGCACTTCCCCTAGAGGGCGGCAGTGAAGTTGTCCTCAATGCATTGGAGTGAATGGAGCCGAAAGGCTTAAATAATTATTCACATCTTCTTCTAGACAAAATACACAAATATGGCATTGATTATATGTCAGAATTTAAATGAAAACAAATTATAACGTCCCTTTGTTATTCCTACAGATGCAACTTGTCAATATCACGCGAGCATTCTGCCACTGACTGGCTAACTGACCTTTAGCGAAACCCTTCTACGGTCAGTGGTTATCTTGTCGTAGCTTAGCAACTGTGACTTCATGTATCCAAAAGACCAAAAGCAAAAATACAGAAAACATCGTAAGAAAACAATAGCTTGTTTTGCTAGCTAGCATAAGCTGCAATTGTCAGCTGGTCCATGTCTGTAAAGAGTTTTTTTGACCAAGGAGTGAATCATTAACTGACAAGGTTACATTAGATTGGGAAGTAAAATTTTGAAAATATTCATAACTAGCTCAGACATTGTATTTCATCACCATGTGGAGGTCATGTCTGGGTTCTGCCAGAGTTTAAGCTAACGTTAGCTGCTCTTCATTGGCTATATGGAAGTTTACGGTCCATGTGGCGCTCATCTTATCTGAAATTGAGCTGATAAGCGTCACACGCACTGTTTACATTTCACAAACTCCAGCTAACTTGTGGACATGTTAATGACAGGTCTACTATAAACTAACTCCACACCGCAATCCAAGAAAATGGCCGCTTATCTATTTCCTTGCTTGGATTATCAGCTGTTTACTTTAGCCTCAGCGTGTCAGCATGATATCACATAAGCGGCCGTCATATTTAAAGCGTCTTCTACAAGATCCCTGCTTTTACACGAGTCAGATGGAAACACTGTGCAAAGGACAAATAACGACAACCGCTAACATTAGCTTTGTCAGCTCACCAGTGATGAAATCGGCCCTTTGCAGTTGTCCTTTCATTCTACATCTGTCTGTTGTGTTAAAAAGAAAGAAGTGTCAAGTGTTAAATCAGATGCTGTTATCTTTGTAAACTGCGTCTAGGCCTTGGTAAGCGGTGAACTTGCTGTATTATGGCGAAGTCGCTCGCTGGGTCGTTCCATTCATGTCACCCGCATTTTTCTTGGATACTTCAACGCGACGTTCGTCTTACACCGCGGGAACTTTCCTGCCCGGTGCAGAAAGAGCAGGGGAATCACCAGACTGCTGGGCAGACATATCCAGTACAGACATAGAATCAGAGAACACTTGTCGTACTCGTTCCCTATCAGTGCCGTGGGGTACAGGGTGGAGATCAGGATGTTCCCTCCAAACCTCAACACGAGCACTCCCATTATGGCCCCGATGGTATGTAACGCCCTCAGCTTCGTCCGGTCGACGTGCCGTCCGCCCCCAGGCCTGTCGGACGGCCCTGGACCAATCAGAACGCAGACGACAGACAGGCAGCAGAAGGAATCGATTATCATGATGAAGCCTAATGTGACGAGGCTGAAGATTGCGTAGGAAATCGGTGATAGGTATAGAAAATATGTCCATCCGCAGGACAGCAGCCAAACGCAGCCGATGGTGATATTTCTGATCCGGATCCCGTTCGCCGCCCTCAGGCCCAGATAGGTGATGGGATGGACCGCAGCCAGGTAGCGCTCCACACAGGTCAGGATGTGAAACCACATCTGTCCGGCTAAGTTGATAAAAAAAAGGAACACACCCGGCATCACAATCTCTGGCATATTCACGTGGATGCCGCAGCAGGAGAGGAAGGAGGCCAAGACGTTCACCAACTCCATGATGGCCAGGTGGTAGGTGAAGACGTCGGAGTGGCTCATTGCGGCGCCGGAGCGCTGCCGCTGTCGGCAGCCCAGGCACAGGATGAGGATGCTGAGAGGGAGGAGGAGGAGGGTGTTGATGGCGCTGAAGACGATGATGCTGGACGCTCCGAGTGTTGAGGTCAGGCAGGTGTGCAGCTGACAGTACATGGTGTCGGAGGAGGAGGAGAGGTACGTTGGAATGTACAAGGCATCACAGGAGGAGGAGGAGTTGACCGACATCACTTTGGAAGACGGGCAGGTGAAGAGGAGGAAGGAAAGATGAAGAGTGGAAGATGATTTACAACAGTACATTGTGTCAAACCGTCAAATCATGTCCATTCGTCTGATCGGAAACCAAATATCGGTCCAATCAAAATCTCCAATAGTCGACCAATGTGGACTAACATGGCTAAAAATGATCAAAGTGACTAATGTGTGGCAACTTTCCCTCATTGTCTGTGAAGCGAAACTCCGCAAGACTTGGTGATATAATACTCGCAATGTATTATTCCATGTCATTTAACATACGGTAGTTTTATTATTGAAGATTTGTAAAAAATTAAAATAGTATCCGAGTGGGGAAAAAAACATGACAGAAAACATGAAAGTATGAAATGACGAAATGTCTCCAGTACAGACATTAAAAAGGAAAACGACGACCAAATTGAGAAAAACAACTTGAAAAATGATACAGTTTATCATATTCTTTAACGCACTTACATAGTTTTCCGTATAGTCAAACAACAAAATGAACAGAAAAGTTTGTTTTAATAACCAAGACTGTCAGTTTTAACAAGTACGGTGACAAAAGTATTTAATGAAACACTAGTTTGTTAAAACACACTGACCTTGGCCGCACAGGTTCCGCTCTTTCTGAGTGTGTGTGTGTTGAAACGTATATGCTTTTTGTTTTGCATGTTATATAACCCGTAAACATCGCTCATTTACTTTGCATTGCTTTACGTCACTGCATGTCAGGCGTGGCTGCCGCCGTCGCCTTGCTCAAGAGCACCGCAACAGTCGACACATTTTCAAACAGGCACTTGAACACACCACTGTATTCATGCAAACATATTCGCGCAATTACAACTGAGAGTAATTATCCGTTGCTTTTATTCCATCTTTGCCATAAACTTAAAGCCACACATGCAGAAAAATGTCACCCTATATATTAAGGTATAGTAAATATAATAATAATTATAGCAGAGTTTCAACTTATGTATTTCTCATATTTTACAGAGAAAAAAGAAAATATCTTATCAACGTAAAAATGTTTACTTCATTTGTTAACGCACAAATCAAGTTTGTTCAACTCAAAGCTAAAGAAGTTAACAAGTTTATACAATTGAAAACTTTGAGTTGAACAAACTTCATTCATTTGTGTTGGCGACTGAAAGATCGTTAACAATTTTGGTACAACCTTTCTGCCATTAGCAAAGAAAAAAACCATATTAATAAATAAATGATACAAGTATATAACATAATGTTTGAAACTGTCAGTTTGAAGCATGACACTAAACTAATTATATTAACAATTTTAAAAAAAAGGTTAAAACTAATATTCTTTCAGTAATAATTTACCTCAAAAAAATACCACTGCCGTCACAATATATTGAAAATATTTGTATGTACACATATCATTTCTTCATTATACAAAGATGTTGTGAAACGTTCACTATCCCAATCATCCTTCACGGTTTGACAGGATTCAAATGAGCTGAAACTTAAAACGGGTGCTTATTCAAATCAGTCCGTCGTCGTGTGTCCGTCTTTTATTTTGTTACATAATCCATCTGTCAACAAGACTTTATTGGAATTAGGGAAAAAACGATTATCATTATTTAGTCAATGAACTTGACTGTTTTGCTAAAATTGCAGATCTTGCTTCTTCTTGACCCTTTTTTTGGTGAACATCTGTATTGTAGTTGCATTTCTTCATTTCATCGTAATTTATCTAAACAAAATCTAAAAAATGATCGAAGAAGATGAGAGTGGGAAGAACAAGGCCAAACGGTCACATGACAAGCTGATGATTATCTATCACTTTTCTAACTGTTGAAAAAAAAAAGCCACTATTGAACTGTAGTACTATAATTGGCCACTAGATGTCAACGATCATCTGTAAATGTATCTTAGTAAAAAACCCATTTTCAAACCAGCTTCACTGAATGAAATCAGAATATTTCAATATATTATGAACTACATTTTCTTCTTCTTCCCACATTTCCTCAATTTCTTCTTTAGCTTTCCTCTGTTGGTCGCAGACTTTCTGACAGTGAAGGGACATCCTTCATCCTTTTAAGAGTCTCACATTCACACCTTTGGTCCATTTAGTGTCTCCAGTTAAAGGGGCAGTCAGTGAATGTTTCCTTGTGGTCCGCTCGCTGTCGGTCGTGGCTCTGTCAGTCGAAAACAAAATGTAAAAGATTCTACGGACACTGCGTGTGCAGTTCGGTGACATCACTCCCCGACGCCTGAAGAGACGCGCCAGCGCCGCACGCTACGACTCGGGGGGTTTTGGGCCTCGTGGTCAGCAGCGTGTCCGTGTCACGAACCCGAGGACGCGGGTTCGAGTCCTGAAAAACAACAAGGAAGAATCTTTCTAAATTCAAAATCACTAACTGCCCCTTTAACCCCAATCTGTCTTCAGACTATGGGAGAAAAACCCAGAATACCAACTCCACGCAGTAAAGGTCAACTGGGATTTGAACCGGTGACCTTTTTTCGCCACTACGCCACCGTGCCGCCGAGATGAAGAAACTCGTCCACACACTTTTGTGCAGAACAACAATGTTATTTTAAGCATGAGAAAACTCCCTGACACATTCACATACTGAACATGTCCACAGGGGGAGTTTCCTGTGAGGAGGAGGAGGAGGAGGAGGAGGAGGGAGAAGTGGGAGGAGAGGAGGGAAGGAATGTCCGAGCGGAGGCATTGTGTCAACCAGACACAGGCAGAGAGGGAGAGGGAGGGAGGAGCGACTGCCTTGAAGAAGAAACCCCCTGAGAAGGAGGTGTGACTCGTCGCCGTCGTCGGGAGGAGAAGCAGCAGCTCCGTCACCTGAGTTCCTTGATCTGAAGATGAATTGATGACACCACTGACCTGAGGTCCTCATCCATCGACACACCCGGAGTCTGATCCACTGGTTGTGACCGCTCGCAGGTCGCGGGGGCCTCGTCGACTTGTCTCCCAAACCAGATTGATCGATTTCAAATCGAACTCGGTGACGAGGCGACGGATCAGTTTTACGGCCTGAACCTGAAAAACTCTGGCTCTCTGTGGATTCCCCCTCGATCGACCGATCCCGGTGGGACGATCGCTCGGCCGCTCGGTAGTCGAAGTCGATCGATCGATCGTTTTTTTCGTTTGGAGCCGAGCTCGGTTGCCGTGGCGATGAGCGGAGCCGGGGATGTGGTGTGCGAGGGCTGGCTGCGAAAATCACCGCCGGAGAAGAAGTTACGCCGTTACGTGAGTACTTCACTTTTCCCATCGAGAGTAAAGAAGCGGTGACTGTAACAGTTACAGTTACACACACACACTCACACACACACACACACACACACACACACACGCTGCATATCTAGCATTCCTGACCAGTGAGCTGAGCCAATCACGTCTCTCCTCAAAATATTTTCCTGTCATCTGTCTTTCTCTCTTTCGTACACTTGTCTTTCTTTCATTCATTCACTTTCTCGTCCCCTTCTCTCTCGTTACATTCTCTCCTTTTTCCCGGAGGTTCAGTGTGTGTGCGAGGAGAGTGAGGGAGGAACCAGCGGAGCAGAGGAAGAGATGGAAAAAAGAGTCCTCAGTGCCACAGTCTGTCAGAGCAGCTGCCTTGCTCGAGGACAGCTCGACGGCGGCTGAAAGAGAGAGAGAGAGAGAGAGAGAGAGAGAGAGAGAGAGAGAGAGACAGAGAGCTCGGTCTGTTCTTAACCGCAAGGACTACATTACCCACAATCCCTGCTCTCTGACCACAGCAGTCACAAATGGAGCCTTGCAGGTGGCAGCGACGAAGACGAAGAAGACGAAGACGAAGACGAAGACGAAGAAAAGGGCTTCAAGCTATAGAGCCCGTTGTTAAGGCCGTGTGTCGTGATGGTGTATGCAACCCAGTGTGTACACACACACACACACACACACACACACACACACACACACGTAGCCTCTTCTAACATCAGTGTGTGTGTTCATGTGTTCTTGTTGAGCAGTGGGCCAAAGTTCGTAGAGTGTACCTCATCATACACTCCCTTGGCGCGCGTGTGTGTGTGTGTGTGTGTGTGTGTGTGTGTGTGTGTGTGTGTGTGCGCGCTCCCCCAGAATTATGTAATAAACTAATCGCTCTCAGCTGGGCCTGGTTGGAAGAGCGGGGCCTCCCTGCAGATTTAGAAAGGTTTGGAAACACACACGCACACACACACACACACACACACACACACACACACACAGGGACTGGAACAGAACCAGGGAGAATGATGAGGTAAATTCTTCGACCCTCAGCGCAGCAACAAACCTCAAACAGTTTCAGGATCCGTGGAGGTCACAGACGCTCTCACCTACTGCACGTCACAGATAATAATAATAATAATAATAATAACAATAAATTGCATTTATAGAGCACTTTTCATTGCTAAAAGCAATCTCAAAGTGCCATTCAATTATAAAGATATCACAGTACAGATCAAACAGTGGCTATGTGTATTATGTTTGATAATTTGATTTACACCCGTAGCACAGTCCAGTCCCAGGGTCATCAAGGGGCCATGTGTGAATCTGTGCCCTCAGTTTAAACGCCAGTCGTCGTTTGTCATTTGTCAACACTATTGTGCGTCTATTTCGCACATTTGATTGTGTCAGAGCGACATCAATACAACAGGTGTGTCTGACGCTCTCGTCCTCTTCTTCAGTATCTCTCTCTCCTCTTTATTCTCAAACTCCTCTCTCTCTCATTTCTCCTCCTCTCCTTTCTTTCCTGCTTTGACCTCTGACCCCGACAGGAAGAGGGCACAATGGCATCTAAAATAACACTTCCTCCATCCTGCCTCCACACCAAAATTAACACCAGTCCTAAAACTAAAAAAACAACAATATGCCGTCTGTTGTAGCTCCTCGCTTTATCCTCCTCCTCCTCCTCCTCCGTCCACGCGTTTCTCGGACACGTGACCTCGCAACACTTTCGGTTTGACGGCGGTGGGCCGCAGACTCACTTCCTGAAAGGCATCGGAATAGTTTTAAAGCACCATAAAGTGTCCCCTGTTGGTCGCTCAGTTGGTTTCGGTTTGACACTTTACCACCAGAGGCCGCCAGAAAATTACAAAACTGACACACTGGAGCTTTAAGCTCTAACACGTAACCTGATTTAGTAAATCGCCCGGATTTAGAGTAAGCAGGTTATGGAGAACGAACCTTCGAGGCCAAGTTTGGATTTAGAGAATAGCTGCTGCAAATAAGTCCTGTTCCTTTAATTAGAAGGCGAAGGAAAATATTTTCATTCCGGTCGCAGCCTCCCTGCTGCTCGTCTTTGTGCAGCGGCCTGAAGACGACTGATCCTCGAACAGAGCGAGAGGGACGGAGAGTAAACACACACACACACACACACACACACATGCACCCCCGTCACTTAGCGGCATTTCCTGTCCAGCTACTTCCTCTTCCTGTCTGTGTTCAGAGAGGAGTGTTGGGGGGAAATGTGCTGCACAGAGTTTTAACTGATGTAAACTTTGATCATAAACACACACACACACACACACACACTCACAAACCTTTATTGAGTGTTTCCACTCGCGCTTTTCAAATAGTTAATTTTTAATTCTCTTTTTCCTTTAATCAGAAAAACAATGGACAACTGCGTGTGTGTGTGTGTGTGTGTGTGCGTGTGCTGTTATTAAATTAAAATCCATCTTCATGCTCTGTTTCACACCTTTAAAAAATCATGACGTGTCTTCTGCACACACTGCCCGCCCCCCAACACACACACACACACATCAGTGGTGACTCATGTCTGAAATATGAAGTGTCATGGTGTGGATCGCTCATGAGGGATTGGACCCTACCGATAATGCACAGCGCATGATGGCATCAGCCTGAGAGCAGTGTCAAACATTTAGCGCTTTGCTGTGAGTGTGTGTGTGTGTGTGTGTGTGTGTGTGTGCGTGTGTGTGTGATGTTAAGTTAACACTCATGTGCACTGGAGTGTAAAACTTCTGACATGGGAGAGAGACACTAAGGCTGTCTGTGAGAGAGAGAGAGAGAGAGAGAGCTCTATGAATAAAACTGGACGACTGGTATTTTATTTGTATTTACATTATTTGTGTTTGATTGGACAATAAGATGAAACACTCTCTCACTCTGTTTTTCTGTCTCCAGGCGTGGAAGAGGCGTTGGTTCGCTCTGCGGAGTGGTCGGCTGAGCGGAGAACCGGACGTCCTGCAGTACTACAAGAACCAACAGTCCCGCCGGCCAATCAGGACCATCAACCTGAACCTGTGCGAACAGGTAAAGCCGACGGACGGAAAATTTCAAGAAATTGTCCAGACTTCAGTGTATGTTTGAAAGCCGCTTTAGAGACAGGATGAGGAGTTCGGACCTCTGGAGTAGCTCGGGGAAAAGCCTTCCATTGGCTATTTTCCGGGTACACCCAACTGGGGGGAGACCCTGGGGTAGACCCAGAACTTGCTGAAGGGAATGAATGTGTTTCAGATATGTTCCAACCGTATCCCAACCGTATCCCCTTCTCCTTCAGGTGGATGCCGGCCTGTCGTTCACGAAGAAGGAGCTGGAGAACAGCTTTGTTTTCGACCTGAGGACTGAGGAGAGGACCTGGTATCTGGTGGCCGAGTCCGAGGAGGACATGAACCGCTGGGTGTCGTCCATCTGCCTGCTCTGTGGCTTCAACCCGACTGACGACTCAGTCAGTTCAGGTACTGTAGTTAGGTCGGTGGGTAGATAGGTACGAAGGTCGGCGGGTGGGTAGGTAGGTAGGTAGGTAGGTAGGTAGATAGGTAGGTAGGTAGGTAGGTAGGTAGGAAGGTAGATAAGTAGGTAGATAGGTAGATAGGTAGGTAGGTAGGTAGATAGGTAGGTAGAAAGGTCGGTGGGTTGGTAGGTAGATAGGTAGGTAGGTAGGTAGGTAGGTAGGTAGGTAGATAGGTAGGTAGGTAGATAGGTACGTAGGTAGGTAGATAGGTAGGTAGAAAGGTAGGTAGGTAGGTAGAAAGGTAGGTAGGTAGGTAGATAAGTAGGTAGATAGGTAGGTAGGTAGATAGGTAGGTAGATAGGTAGGTAGGTAGGTAGGTAGATAAGTAGGTAGATAGGTAGGTAGGTAGATAGGTAGGTAGATAGGTAGGTAGGTAGGTAGAAAGGTAGGTAGGTAGGTAGATAAGTAGGTAGATAGGTAGGTAGGTAGATAGGTAGGTAGAAAGGTCGGTGGGTTGGTAGGTAGATAGGTAGGTAGGTAGGTAGATAGGTGGGTGGGTAGCTAGGTTGGTAGATTATAAAACTCTTCCTTGAACCCTTCTTGCTTGTGTGCGTGGGTTGTGGCTGAGTCAGTGTGAAAGCTGGTGGGAAGACAGAGGAGAGAGAACATGCAGAGAGAAATATGGAGAGAAATGAATATTCTCGGGATCATGTGTGTGTGTGTGTGTGTGTGTGTTTGTGTCCAGAGCTCAGATGTGTCATTGGCGAAATATTAGAAAATGTCATCAAATATGGTATTATGTTCGACACATTTTCCGTGTCCAGTCATTTTCAACTTTTACTTTTACTTTACCCTAATCCTAACCCTACTTTTTTGGTCATTGTGTTCTTAGTTTTATAAGTGATAAAGAAGAGCATAAGTTAACTACACAGATGACGAACACCAATACCCACAATACTCTGCAGAACTTTGAACTTCTATTTACGGCTGCTATCCATTACTGAAACAACAGCTCCAGAGAGACCTCCCGTCTCTGGCCCAACCTCCGCTGTGACCCCAACCAACGTCACTGCCACCATCGCCACGGCGGCCGGCACAGTCCCGCCCCCTTACGACCCGGTGAGCGTGCGACACCAGGAGCCCGACGGCCACGCAGAAGACAACTACCTGTGGTTATCACACTGCCAGAGTCACATCAGGTGAACACTCACAGGAAACAAGACGCAAAAACTAATCACTGTGACAGCACGTACCTCACTACTGCCCTCCAGGTGAACTGCTGCCAATTTTGGTACAATGGCAAAAGGAAGTGGACTAAATGAAACCTGTTGCTGGTAAATCAGCTCCACTAACTGTCAGTTACAGGTTTAGACATGTTGAATCTAAAGAATGGGATTATAGTTTTATCTTAGCCTCGATCACACACACACACACACACACACACACACACACTTTTCTAAAATTGTTGACCGCACAACAGTTCCCGGGAGGAAAACAATTAAAACAATTTCTCAGTCTGAAGGATTTTGATCTGACGGCATTTGCCGAGGCTTGGAGATTTGGTCGTCGCTCATCTGGAATTCTTTGACTTAAAAGAAGCTGCGTTGCTGAAAACTTACGCAGCTACTTTAAAAAACAAAAAAAGGCGTAACAAATTTACTCACAAACATGCATATCGACTCAGTGTGAATGAAAAGTATGTTTTACCGAAGATTTTTAGTGAATTGCCTCTTTGAATAATATCATTTCCATGTCGCCAGGCCTCCTTCAGGATCCTCCACCTCCCTTGAAACCCACTACAACGACAACCTCTACCCTCCTCCCTCTCGCACATCCTCCTCCTCTTCCACCTCCTCCTCTCCTTCCCTCCTCCCTAACATCCTCCCTCCTCCGTCCTCCTCCACCTCCTCTGTTTCTAAGATGGCTCCCTGGACAGTGGCCTTGATGACGGGTCCTCTCAGCCAGTCGCTGGACGCCTCAGACCTCCTGAAACGAGCTGGCAGACCTCGCTGTCACCCCTCTCCTCACCCCAGGAAGCACTCCCTCGATTTCCACCTGCGTCCCGTGGCGATACCTCTAAGCGATGATACGCACTCCAACCTGCATCCAAACATGCACTCATGCACCACCAGTGGTTACCAGATACCCCGTCCAGCATCCACCCCGCAACCACGACAAACCCGCCGCCCCTCCTCTACCCCGAGTGTGGACTCTCTAACCCAGATGGAGCTCCATGCCTCCATCCCAACGCCCCCTCCACGCCCACCGAAGCCGCCAGCGATCGCAGCCCAGGGAGAGAGCTCAGCGGTGGGCATGGGACGTGCCACGCTCCCCCGTACCACCTCAGAGCCAGAGAGGAGGGAGGGGTGTCTGGACGGAGGTGGGGGAGGTGTGCCGAGGAGTAACACAGTCACTATACCAGGACGCACGCAGACAGGTAGGAAGGACGCAGCGTTGGTTGGTACCAATCTCAAGGCTTGTTCATCCAACCAAGAAATAGTCTGGTGCTTACGTTAGCTTTGTCTTGGTGTCTGCAAACGGAAGAGTCTGCTAATCCTTCACTTTGCTCATCGGCTTCTCACTAACTTTGTCCTTCTGCAGTTTTGTGACTGTCTGGCGATAGTTATGAAGAGGCTGCATTGTGCCAAAGTGGTGGATTATATCCTTACAGCTGAAACTATTTGTGGCCGTTTGCTTCACGAATTAATTGGCATTAGTTTCATTAATACGAGAACTTTGCCCCCACAGCAGCACAAAGAGTTTTTGGTAAAAATAAAATCCACATTGTCCAAAAACCAACAATTGCCCAGTGTTCCTTCCTGATGGAGGCACAGTTGCTTAGGAACATATTTAAACAACAATCTCCATGTCTTTTGTAACTGTGACTGAAATGCTAAGATTGTTACCCTTTATATGACAAAATTATTTTCTGTCTCTGTGTGTGTTTCTTGTGCAACACCTGAGGGTTAGTTTCTAGCTCAACAGGTTATTGTGCCCACATATAGCTGCTGGAACATAGCAAACCTGTGATAACGTTAACTTGTCAGACGTCCCTCACATAAAAACCATTCTTGTCAGGACAAGAACCAATTGGAAGAAGGATTTTGCAAAGAGTTAATAGTCAGACGCATCTTCCTTTATGGAGAAAATGTTGAAGCACTGAGCTTCAGGTGTTGAACTGAACATCTCTGTACTCTGTCTTTGCAGGTTGCGAGTCTTTTTTCATCCCTCAGTCGCTGTCCGACAGAGCGAGCATGTTTGAGTTCAGCGACAGCTTCAACAGTTACTTTGTAAGTTGACCGTTTTAAAACCTCAACAATATAATACAAACTCGAATGAAAGAATGAGTTCACATCCATCCCCCATTTTACATTTGATCTGCTCTTGATTTCACCAAATTATCAAAGAGTCATATTCTGTACAAAGAAGCCTCTGTATCACTCGATGTTTCTCCATCTTTCCCTCTTTTCCCAGTTTAATAAAGGCATGGTACCTCTGGGTAGCGTTTGCTCCGAAGATGATAATGTGGATGAAAACTACGTCCCCATGAGCGCTGCAACCACAGAGCCTCCCGTTGCGCCGAGGTGAGTCAGAAGATACGAGTGTTTTGTTGTCTTGAGGATGTTAAAAGAATGGACCCTTCTGACTGTAACACTTGTCTTGATGGAGGAAGGTACATTCATGACAGCACAGGTTTCAGGTCAATCCACAAATCCTTACAAATACAGATCCTTGACATCCCAGATACATCACAGACTCACAACAAAATAGATCATCTCTGGTATCCTTCTAACAACTTCTAATCCACCAGAATCCACTTAGACAAACGCCGGCGTGCCTTCAAAATCAATCTACAACCCTCTTGAAGCACCCAAAGAGTCAGAGATTCCACATAATCACTGGAGACTCCCTTTAAATGGCCGTGGAACCGTCTCAGATTCAGCTGGGACCACTTGAACCAGAAGAAAAAAATCAGTACATTTTTACTTTTCTTCCAGGGTCTTCTCTCCCTCTGACTCCGTTGTCCAACTCCAAGATGGCAACTATGTCCCCATGACCCCCCTCACCCCTTCCCTTTCCACGCACCCCGCGGTGGCCACAGGATCTGATCTGGCGGCGCTGGGGAGGCAGGTGCCTCCGCCCGTCCACATGGGCTTCCGCAACTCCCCCCTGACTCCCGTCGCTCCCCTCACCCCGCCGCTGCGGAGGAACACGGTGACCACGGCCGGTGGAGCAGAGGTCGACGCCATGCCGCCGCCGATCGACCGCAACCTGAAACCACAACGCAAGGGTGAGTACGAAAACAACAGGAATTTGACAGCTGATCCCGAGTTATCGGATGTTTGATCTCTTCAGAATCTGTTGGCTTTCATTGAGGGGGTGTGGCCTTGATCTTCCATCTTGACCCATTACTTCTATTGTATTGCTTACTTAACCGATTTTTACATTCTGCATGGAAATCAAACTGTATATTTTGCATGTTGGCAGTGAGGATTACCTTTGACTCGGCTGCTGCTCTGTGCTGTTTTGTTCTGCTTCAGGCGTTTGTGTCGCTCAGCCTTCGGAGAGAAGCGTCGGACAAACTGCTGCAGAGTCGACCCATAAAACCAGAGGTACGAATATACGAATTTGAACTGACTGGAAACCTTTTGAATAGATTATGTTCCTGAGGTTTGATGATTTGATCTGAGGACTACTTGCCAACTTTTTTCCCAGGGTTTTCAAGATATTTTACAGCTTTAATCAGAAGATAATTCTGAGTTTCAGCTGTAAATGCAAATAAAAACACCTTGAGTCAAGACTAATTCGTCAGATAATACATTTTTTAATTCGTCCAACGATTTATTAAAAGTCTGAAATGAGTCTTGAGTTTCTGTTCCGGAAAAACAATGACTTCTCTTCTCCCGGCGGCGTTCGTCTTTTCTCTCTCCATGTTCCATCCGCTGCGTCTCTCTCTCTCCGTTAGTCGTCTCTCGTCGTCCTTGTTCCTTAATGTTTTTAATTATTCACCTGCTCCCACTTTGCTCGACACGACGGTCGCACGCACTCAGAACACACGGGGCCACACACGGGAGCTGCAGCGAAAAGAAACATCAAATATGGATGAAGTTTCACTCAAAACGCTGCGGCTTCATTAGAGACTTTACATACATACACAACGAGTATTTTGTCCTGTTTTAGTCACAGGTAACTTTTGTCTTAACCAAATTTAGACGAGGAAACTGTACGGAGGCGTACGACCACGAGGCGCTGGTTCTAGTTCAATCACTCTCTCCCTCTCTCCCAGTGAAACCAGCTCCTCTGGACATCGTGTCAGTGCAGCAGGACTGGCAGGAAGTCCCGCCCCCGGTCCGCTCACCTGTCACCAGAACCTTCACACGAGAGTAAGCTGGTGTGTTCGGTGTGTGTGTGTGTGTGTGTGTGTGAGGCAGGAGTAGTGGTTCAATGTTTTACTGCAGCTTCGACGGAAAACAACACAACACTTCAATATTGCATCGATGAGGCTCAGTCATGAGTCTGTCATACTGTACTCTGCTGCCCCCGTGTGGTGCGGACGGAGTACTGCCGGTCAGCTGCAGTGAAAGATGTGCTGATAAAAGCAGATGTAATAGAGATTAAAGTAGAAAGACTAACAGAATAAAAAGTAACAATTATAATATGAACAGTAAACAAGGAATTTATAATCAATTGAGTGTGTGTGTGTGTGTGTGTTTGTTTCAGTCCGTCCAGTCGTCCGTCCGTCAGGCCGAGCTCGTCCCACAGCTCGTCCCCGTCCTCCGACTCAGACGACCCCGATGACAGCTACATCGCCATGACGACCTCCAGCCTCAGTTTCAGTGCCGGGGAGTCGGTAAAACACTCCCTCAGTTCCCTCCTTTAGTTCCCTCCTTTCCTTTAGTTCCCTCCTTCAGTTCCCTCCTTCAGTTCCCTCCTTTCCTTTAGTTCCCTCCTTCAGTTCCCTCCTTTCCTTTAGTTCCCTCCTTTCCTTCAGTTCCCTCCTTCAGTTCCCTCCTTCAGTTCCCTCCTTCAGTTCCCTCCTTTAGTTCCCTCCTTCAGTTCCCTCCTTTAGTTCCCTCCTTCAGTTCCCTCCTTTAGTTCCCTCCTTTCCTTTAGTTCCCACCTTCAGTTCCCTCCTTTCCTTCAGTTCCCTCCTTTAGTTCCCTCCTTTAGTTCAGTTCCCTCCTTCAGTTCCCTCCTTTAAGTCCCTCCTTTAGTTCAGTTCCCTCCTTCAGTTCCCTCCTTCAGTTCCCTCCTTTCCTTCAGTTCCCTCCTTTAGTTCCCTCCTTTAGTTCAGTTCCCTCCTTCAGTTCCCTCCTTTAAGTCCCTCCTTTCCTTCAGTTCCCTCCTTTAGTTCCCTCCTTTCCTTTAGTTCCCTCCTTCAGTTCCCTCCTTTAGTTCCCTCCTTCAGTTCCCTCCTTTAGTTCCCTCCTTTCCTTTAGTTCCCTCCTTTAGTTCCCTCCTTTCCTTCAGTTCCCTCCTTTAGTTCCCTCCTTTAGTTCAGTTCCCTCCTTCAGTTCCCTCCTTTAAGTCCCTCCTTTCCTTCAGTTCCCTCCTTTAGTTCCCTCCTTTCCTTTAGTTCCCTCCTTCAGTTCCCTCCTTTAGTTCCCTCCTTCAGTTCCCTCCTTTAGTTCCCTCCTTCAGTTCCCTCCTTCAGTTCCCTCCTTTAGTTCCCTCCTTTCCTTTAGTTCCCTCCTTTAGTTCCCTCCTTTCCTTTAGTTCCCTCCTTCAGTTCCCTCCTTTAGTTCCCTCCTTCAGTTCCCTCCTTTAGTTCCCTCCTTCAGTTCCCTCCTTCAGTTCCCTCCTTTAGTTCCCTCCTTTCCTTCAGTTCCCTCCTTTAGTTCCCTCCTTCAGTTCCCTCCTTTAGTTCCCTCCTTCAGTTCCCTCCTTTAGTTCCCTCCTTCAGTTCCCTCCTTCAGTTCCCTCCTTCAGTTCCCTCCTTTAGTTCCCTCCTTTCCTTTAGTTCCCTCCTTCAGTTCCCTCCTTCAGTTCCCTCCTTCAGTTCCCTCCTTTCCTTCAGTTCCCTCCTTCAGTTCCCTCCTTCAGTTCCCTCCTTCAGTTCCCTCCTTTAGTTCCCTCCTTTCCTTTAGTTCCCTCCTTCAGTTCCCTCCTTCAGTTCCCTCCTTTAGTTCCCTCCTTCAGTTCCCCCCTTTAGTTCCCTCCTTTCCTTCAGTTCCCTCCTTCAGTTCCCTCCTTCAGTCCCCTCCTTTAGTTCCCTCCTTCAGTTCCCTCCTTTAGTTCCCTCCTTCAGTTCCCTCCTTCAGTTCCCTCCTTTCCTTCAGTTCCCTCCTTCAGTTCCCTCCTTCAGTTCCCTCCTTTCCTTCAGTTCCCTCCTTCAGTTCCCTCCTTCAGTTCCCTCCTTCAGTTCCCTCCTTTAGTTCCCTCCTTTCCTTCAGTTCCCTCCTTCAGTCCCCTCCTTTAGTTCCCTCCTTCAGTTCCCTCCTTTAGTTCCCTCCTTCAGTTCCCTCCTTCAGTTCCCCCCTTTAGTTCCCTCCTTTCCTTCAGTTCCCTCCTTTAGTTCCCTCCTTCAGTTCCCTCCTTTAGTTCCCTCCTTCAGTTCCCTCCTTTCCTTTAGTTCCCTCCTTCAGTTCCCTCCTTTAGTTCCCTCCTTCAGTTCCCTCCTTCAGTTCCCCCCTTTAGTTCCCTCCTTTCCTTTAGTTCCCTCCTTTAGTTCCCTCCTTCAGTTCCCTCCTTCAGTTCCCTCCTTCAGTTCCCTCCTTTCCTTTAGTTCCCTCCTTCAGTTCCCTCCTTTAGTTCCCTCCTTTCCTTTAGTTCCCTCCTTCAGTTCCCTCCTTTCCTTTAGTTCCCTCCTTCAGTTCCCTCCTTTAGTTCCCTCCTTCAGTTCCCTCCTTTCCTTCAGTTCCCTCCTTTAGTTCCCTCCTTTCCTTCAGTTCCCTCCTTCAGTTCCCTCCTTTCCTTCAGTTCCCTCCTTTAGTTCCCTCCTTCAGTTCCCTCCTTTAGTTCCCTCCTTTCCTTCAGTTCCCTCCTTTCCTTCAGTTCCCTCCTTTAGTTCCCTCCTTTAGTTCCCTCCTTTCCTTCAGTTCCCTCCTTTAGTTCAGTTCCCTCCTTCAGTTCCCTCCTTTAGTTCCCTCCTTTCCTTTAGTTCCCTCCTTTAGTTCCCTCCTTTCCTTTAGTTCCCTCCTTTAGTTCCCTCCTTTCCTTCAGTTCCCTCCTTCAGTTCCCTCCTTTAGTTCAGTTCCCTCCTTTCCTTCAGTTCCCTCCTTCAGTTCCCTCCTTTAGTTCAGTTCCCTCCTTCAGTTCCCTCCTTTCCTTCAGTTCCCTCCTTCAGTTCCCTCCTTTCCTTCAGTTCCCTCCTTTCCTTCAGTTCCCTCCTTCAGTTCAGTTCCCTCCTTTAGTTCAGTTCCCTCCTTTAGTTCAGTTCCCTCTTCAGTTCCCTCCTTTAGTTCAGTTCCCTCTTCAGTTCCCTCCTTTCCTTCAGTTCCCTCCTTCAGTTCCCTCCTTCAGTTCCCTCTTCAGTTCCCTCCTTTCCTTCAGTTCCCTCCTTAAGTTCCCTCCTTCAGTTCCCTCCTTTCCTTAAGTTCCCTCCTTCAGTTCCCTCCTTCAGTTCCCTCCTTTAGTTCCCTCCTTTCCTTCAGTTCCCTCCTTCAGTTCCCTCCTTTCCTTCAGTTCCCTCCTTTCGTTCCCTCCCTTAGTTCCCTCCTTTCCTTCAGTTCCCTCCTTCAGTTCCCTCCTTCAGTTCCCTCCTTTCCTTCAGTTCCCTCCTTCAGTTCCCTCCTTTAGTTCCCTCCTTTAGTTCCCTCCTTCAGTTCCCTCCTTCAGTTCCCTCCTTCAGTTCCCTCCTTTCCTTCAGTTCCCTCCTTCAGTTCACTCCTTTAGTTCCCTCCTTCAGTTCCCTCCTTTCCTTCAGTTCCCTCCTTCAGTCCCCTCCTTCAGTTCCCTCCTTCAGTTCCCTCCTTCAGTTCCCTTCTTAAGTTCCTTTGTGTCCTTCTACTCCTTCCCTCTGTCCTTCCTCCCTTCCTTCACACTTTCCTTCCTCCTTTACATACTTACTCTCGTCTCTTATAGGTTTCCTTTCCTTCCATTCAGATCTTGTTCATTTTGGCCTAATTTCTCCTCCTCTTCCTCCTCTTCCTCCCAGATTATAAAGCATCTGCTGATTATGTTACATCACACCAGTGTTTGAATTTGCACTCCTGTCTTTTCCCCTCCCATGTTTACTCCATGTATCTGATTCATTAATTTCTCAATCTGTGTGTGTGTGTGTGTGTGTGTGTGTGTGTGTGTGTGTGTGTGTGTGTGCGTGCGTGTGTGTGTGCGTGCGCAGTCTCTCAGGCTCATGCTGCACCGGGCTTCAGAGGGCGGAGTCAGCAGTCCGTTGCTACGGCGAGCCAGAGGCGACAAACAGGTGGAGTACCTGGACCTGGACCTCCACACCGGGCGATCGACACCAACGAGACAGGTAACATCGCGCTCTCTCTCTCTCTGTCATGTCACAGCTTATTTATTCATAAGCGAGTATGTCTGCTTTGTCTTTGGCTGTTTTCTGAGGTTTTATTCGGAAATTCTTTTCTTGCAGTTTATTAATAAAGTTAACGATAAATAACGTGTGTGTGTGTATCTGCACAACCAGAAACGTAGCACGGCGGAGGGCGGCGGCGGCAGCATGCAGGCCGGAGCCGGCGAGGAGCGTGCACGGGGCGAGCGTACGCGCGTGGACTACGTGGTGGTGGACCCCAAAAGAACCAAGGCCTTGAGGAACACCAGGGAAGCGTGGCATGATGGGAGGATGTCCACGGAGAAGGAGAAATGCTAGAGACACACACACACACACCTTGGATGTTGTTTTAGGGGGAAGAAAGACCATCATCATAATTTAGCTTCAAAGTAAGAAATGATTTCCACAGAAGAGTCATTACACCGCCCACCAGAGGGGGGCGCAGTCGAGGTTATTGATTTGACTATTTCAGTGGCGATCAAGACGTAGAGAAACTGAAAGTTGACGGTGAATCAGCTGCAACTTCAATTTGTCGCGATGATCAAAAATCTGTCACCTGTTTTTTTGAAAGGATGTTTTTCCTGTTGACTTGGTTGCCGTGGTGATGTCACCATTGAGGCAGAACGGAGGGAAGACCGGACGTGTGACGACGTGACATCAAATCAGTTGACAGTGGCCATGCAGATGTTTGAGAAAAGGACAGATAAAAAAAAATTGCATGAAAGATTTTTGAAATTGCATCAAAAATCTGTCCCATGTGTGTTGTTGAACAAGTTGTTGAAAACCACATGTTGCTGCTGAGTGATTGTGTTGACGCTTGATACAGGACGGTCGAATAAAAGCGCTAGGCTTCACCTGTCGTGTGTTGTTTGATGAAATCGACATCCTACGTGGCACAAAGCCGCCGAATCCAAGCAGCCAATGAAAAAGGGCAGCACTGTGTTTGAATTACAAAAGAGAGCCACACGAATCATTGACGGAGCGGAATGTCGCAAAGCAACAAATATATCACTCATAAACTCACACTCACTTAAATCTGGAGACTCGTGATGTCAATGAGGAAATGAAAATGTGTTAAAGAGACAGTTCAGAGATTTCGAAGTGGTGGTTCTATGAGTCGCTTATGCATCGTTCGCATGTGACCTGGTGGAGATGGAGATCTGCGATGTCCTTTAACGGAGATTGGAGGAGAAGTGGAAGAAGCGTAAGTCTGAGTCCCACCGTTGCAGAGGGGACCACCGGAGAACCTCTTTGTTTTAAACGTTACCTAAAACTATACATATATATACTTATATATATATATATATATAAGTATATATATGTATATATATATATACATATATATATACGCCTTGCCAACAGTATCCTCCCTACGTGAAAATCCAACCTGGCCGCCGCCATTTTGTGACAGAGACACGTCACTGCGGCTTTAGACAACAGATGAGATGTGATATTCCTTTTATTTAAGAGCATCAACACGTGTGAAACGTAGGAAGAGTCAAATAAGGCCGGAGGCTATGGAGCCGGAATTGGGTCATATATACAGCGCACAAAAAAATGACTCGCGAGCGATGTAAGTGATTTCACACGCGCATATATTCACCATCGCACGCAGATTTAAACCCCTCGAGGCTCAAGAGGGTCTGCTCTCGCTCGCGGGAAAGGGAAGTACGTGAAGCCAAAGCAGAGAGAGGGTATGTGGCCGGAGGCATGAGAGGCTTTACCCCCACGTTGGGCATGTTATCATGTTCTGCCAGCTCCCTGAATTAAGTCACTAGAAGTGGAAATGCCTGGGTGCTGATCGTTGATATACGAAGATGTCACACTGCTGATGCGGCCACTGTCTCTCGCCTTGCCAACAGCATCCTACCTACGTGAAAATCCAACCTGGCAACTGCAGGCTCCCCAAGAGCTGTCAGTCAAAGTCCAGAGGCTCCGCCCCCAAAGTGTTTGACACTTTCACCGCGAGCGCAGAAATAACCCGCGAGCGAGAGCAGACCCTCTTGAGCCTCAAGGGATCTAAATCTGCGCGCGATGGTTAAATCTGCGCGTGTGAAACCACATAGATTGCTCGCGAGTCATTTGTTTGGGCGCTGTATTAATGACCCAATTCTAACTCCATAGGAGACGCCATCCATAATAAACACACCATAACAACATACAAATACAATGAGGACTGTCGCTGCCTATGGATTCCTGCAATATGTCCCTGTCACATATCCTCAAGACTGGACGACGTCGTCTAACTCTGTCTCCTCTCACAGGGCGAAGATGATCTCCTGGATCCCGCTGCTCGTCGTCCTGACCTCCTGTGTCTGTGGTCAGTTCACACCTTCACTTTATCGTCCATTAACTGAGTAATGATGACATGATGCAGGTCCTCATGTTCCCCGCGTGTCTCCACAGTGACACCGAGCGTCTATCAGGCCGAGGAGGACGACATGGTCACACTGGAATGGAGGTTCCCAGGTGAAGCCGTCGGCCCCCGTGACTTCCTGTACATCTTCTGCGATCTGGTTGTCGACAACAGAGACTCGAAGGTCCTGTATCACCTACGCGAGGGCGTCGAGGTCCGAGTCCAGTGTGACAACGACGCCGTGGGACAAGGACGACTCCGACTCAGTGTGTCCAGAGTCCGGACCGAGGACTCGGGCCTGTACCTGTGTGAAGTCAGCACAAAAAGTTTTGGGGACGGCGACAAATGTCGACTCTTTGTCACTGGTACGGTTGATTTGGTAGAATAGTGAAAACAGTCGGGTTGTCTCTGTCATGTTGTGACGTCTCGACCTCAAGAAGTAGAGAGCCTTGTGACGATGGACGTTGTGATTCGGCACTATACAGAAAAAGGTGAATTGAATTGAATTGAACAGCGACCACACAGTTATACCGCCTGGAAACACTAGGGTTCGCCAATGTCGTCCGTTGCCACTTTGATGTTTGTACAACGGGGTCGAGACGCATCATCCAGCTTTACACACAGTCGTCGATCGTCACCGTCAACTGTAAATGGCTCAGTTCAGGAAACATTTTTCAAAAATGACCTGATGATGATCAGAAGATACTGAAATCCATCCCGAGTTGATCGTGAAGGTCTGTTCTTACATCCAGCACATAGTTGTCAAGACATTCAGCTCAGATCTCACAAAATCCCTGACTGACTGTCCCCGACACTTTGAATTCGAGGAGCTGGAACCAGAGAACAATCGAGTGTTTGTGCTTTTGTATTCCAGTTGAGAGATTTTGTCTTGTTCCGTGTTGTTTCCTCTTTCACCGACGTCCAACATTCCTACGTCCTCCCGCAGCAGCTCCCGACGAGCCCAGACCCGAGACGCGGACAGCGAGGCCACAACCAGAGTGTCTGAGAAGGATCCGCTTGTACCTCACACTGGGACTGACGGCGTCAATGGGAGTGACAGCGGCTGCCGTGGCCGCTCTGGTGTTCAGACTCTGGCCTCGCTCTCGTTCTGCTGAGACGACGACGGAGAGCAGACTTCTCCCCGAGGCTTCATCCTTTGACCCCGATGTGCTGCTCCTGCCCCCTGCCACCTCACATCTGACCAGCCCCACCGTTATTTCAGAACAACATGGTGACTGATGACTGGACTTCCTCAGGACGGCCTTTGAATGTATGTCCTGGTGCAGCCAGGTGAATCTTTGGGGTTTTGGGGGAGAGGGTGGGGACATCCGGTGGTTTCAGCTTTGGGACGAAGCAACGGGACGAGACACTTTGCAAGAAATGACCACGGGCCGACAGTAAGTTGTAGGTCGACCGATGCTGCCACACGTTGCTTCGTACTGTTTTTGTGCACGAAATAATACGCTTACGTTAAATGAACAAACTTTGACAGAATCCATGAAGTCATTTTAAACCCACGTGTGAGTACAATGTTACACAGCTCACCAGTTCTCTGTCCAAAGATGACGTTTGATTCACTTTTTTGAAATAATAAAAAACTTTTCGAACTGTATTTTCAGCGTATTCACTGGGTATTAAGAATATCATGTTGTTAAGCAGGCAAACTGTCAGGGGACAGTCGAGGCCGGTGAAGTGAAGCGGAAGTTTAGCCGCAACCGCAAACATGTTTCATCTGACTCGAACAATGTAGATCAGGGATGGGCAACTGGCGGCCCGCGGCCCGCATGCGGCCCTCGTCCTCAATCTGTGCGGCCCGCGAGTCCATTTCATGTCATTTGAACCAGACGCCAGCTGTACTTCAGTCTGTCAGCCACTAGAGGGCGCCCCCCGACTGTCGGCGAGCGCCCTGAGCTGCAGCTTGAGCTGCACGAACTACAGGCAGACTCGTTTTATCAAGCAAACTGCAACGAGAGGGGCATCTCCTTCTGGAGACTATTACCACAGTCCCGATTTCCGATCCTCAGGGATTTTGCACTCTCCATGGCCAGCATGTTTGGGAGCACTTACATCTGCGAGAGCAACTTCTCAATGATGAAGCACATCCAATCAAGAGAAAGACACCGACTGACCAATGAGACACTCTTTCAGCTCATGCAGATCGGATGCACTTATATTGACATTGACATTTAGTCAATTGTGCGTCATTATTATTGTTATTATTATTATTAATATAAATATCGTCACTAATAATAACAACAACATCATTGTATTTTTTAATTATAAGTATGTATGTAATCTGGTAGAGATTACAGCGGCGGTTGTATAACTGTCCTCTCTCTCTCTCTCTCCTCCCACCCTCTTTCTGCCCACCTCTCCTCTCTTCCTCATCTCTCTCTCTTCCTCATCTCTCTCTCTCTCTCTCCTCCTCTCTCTTCTCTCCTCCCACCCTCTTTCTGCCCACCTCTCCTCTCTTCCTCATCTCTCTCTCTTCCTCCTCTCTCTCTCTCTCTCTCTCTTCTCTCCTCCCACCCTCTTTCTGCCCACCTCTCCTCTCTTCCTCATCTCTCTCTCTTCCTCATCTCTCTCTCTCTCTCTCTCTCTCTCTCTCACCCCAACGGTCCAGACAGAAGCTCCGCCCACAACTGAGTCTGGTTCTGTCAGATTTCTTCCTGTTAAAAGGAGTTTTTTCTCTCCACCGTCGCCAAGTGCTTTGCTCATTGTGGGATTTGTTGGGTTTTCCCTGTAATATTGTAATATTGTAATATTGACCAGACTATGTAAAGTGCCTTGAGACAATGTATGTTGTGATATGGCGCTATACAAATAAAATTGAATTGAATGGCGCCAGCAGGAGAGGCCACAAGTGTCTCATTAAGACAGAACAAAGAGATATGTTTTGGTTCTTGTAGCATAAATGTTTGAGACCCCATTGCACTGAAATAATGTGACTCAGGAATGTGGATGTTTGTTTCTGTGTCAAGTTTTTGATTGCCAGTATATATTTCGTTATATTTCTTAAATTAGTTAGCTATAGTAGGCCTATTAAGTGACACGCTTATTATAATGGTGGAAGTGCATGTTGATATATCTGGCCCTCTGGTAGTGAGGTGATAATGTGTGTGGCCCTCCCTTCATCAAAGCTGCCCATCCCTGATGCAAACTAACCCAACCGGCTGCCGCGGAGGTTGGCATTAAAAAACCAACAACACAAGGGTTGGACTGTGTATAAAAGAAGTCTTCCGCCCTGGTCCATGACTATCGGACAGCAGAGGCTCAACACGCAGTTGGTTGCGAGCCAGAGGCGACAAACAGGAGCAGTGCCTGGACCTGGACCTCCACACCGGGCGATCCACACCAACGAGACAGGTCACTCTCTCTCTCTCTCACTCTCTCTGTCATGTCACAGCTTATTTGTTCATAAGCGAGTATATCTTCTTTGTTTTTAGCTGTTTTCTGAGGCTTTATTCCAAAATTCTTTTCTTGCAGTTCACCCTTAAAAAACGTTGTATTTTAATGTGGAATGGAATTGTGCTAATTTAAAGAGCAGTGCCACACAGGAGTGTTTTCAAAGGGACCAAAGATTAATTGATGAGTCCTTCAAAGTGTTTTCAAAGAGTTTTTTTTTTGGTTCCTTGTTTTCGTTCTGTTTCCAGTAAGAGACGTTGTTGGACGAGCAGAACCAGTACGACAACATTCTTCCTGTAAGAGATTCATTCATTTGGAAACGCCCACAGCCTCAGGGTCAACGGGGTGTGACGTGCGGGTGGATACCAATGAGCCTGCCGCCACTGTAGTGAGATACAGATGAAGTACAGCGGGATTTTGCTTCATTTGACAGAACAGCACAGAAGAGTAGCAACACTAGGTTTAACTTCGTCAGTAAAATAAGGACGGAAACATAATCCAAAATGAATACACGAGCACAATAGACTCTTATTCTATGTATGTGCAATATGGCAGTGAAATAAAGGGTGTTCATGTATTCGTGCAATATGTCCCTTAAACCTAGATTTCTATGTGCATAGTAATCTTTGACGCCGCCGAGGAGGTTATGTTTCCACCCCGGTCCGTTTGTTTGTTCGATCTTTTGACTGCAGGGTTACGCAAAAGTGTACTGGGCAGATTTCCACGAAACTCGGTGGAAGGAAGAAGCGGTCAAGAAAGAGCCCGATAGATTTTGGCGCAGATTCTTTTTGTTTCACTTTCCTGCGAGATAGGGCACTTTGCCAATCTCCAAGTGAAGAATTTAGGGACTTTGATGAAAAGAAATTAGACATACAGTCTCCAGGGGACTGATATCTACGAGTGTGTCGGGGCACCTTTGATGAATTTAAGGACTGTCGGACCTTGGCGGATGCTTGAGCTCCACTGAGTGACATTCCAGTTTTTGACAAATACACTGAGGACTGACGAGGACTGTCGCTGCATATGGATTCCTGCAATATGTCCCCTGTCGGGTGCTCAGTTAGTCGCGGTTTGCAACTTTACCACCAGAGGCCGCCAGAAAAGTACAAAAGTGACACACTGTGGCTTTAAGTGGTTAGACTCCGGTTGCCGTGGCGTTGTGAACGCGTTGCTCGCGTTGGCGTGGCGCGAGAGAGGAGGATCCTCAAGACTGGACGACGTCGTCTAACTCTGTCTCCTCTCACAGGGCGAAGATGATCTCCTGGATCCTGCTGCTCATCGTCCTGACCTCCTGTGTCTGTGGTCAGTTCACACCTTCACTTTATCTTCCATTAACTGAGTAATGATGACATGATGCAGGTCCTCATGTTCCCCGTGTGTCTCCACAGTCAGGACATTTGTCGTGAAAGTGACACCGAGCGTCTATCAGGCCAAGGAGGACGACAACGTCACACTGGAATGGAGGTTCCCAGGTGAAGCCGTCAGCCCCCGTGACTTCCTGTACATCTTCTGCGATCTGGTTGTCGACAACAGAGACTCGAAGGTCCTGTATCACCTACACGAGGGCGTCGAGGTCCGAGAGTCTCAGGACGAACAGTTCTCAGGGCGAGTCCAGTGTGACAACGACGTCGTGGAAGAAGGACGACTCCGACTCAGTGTGTCCAGGGTCCGGACCGAGGACTCGGGCCTGTACCTGTGTGAAGTCAAAGTAAAGAATTTTGGAGACGTGGAAAAATGTCAACTCAATGTCACTGGTACGTTGATTTATAGTACTATAGAATAGTACTTCTGAGGAGAAGTACCTGCGTCCTTACCGGCATCTTGCTACTGCAGCGTCTTTACGACGGCGACCAAACAGTTATACCACCTGAAACCACTAGGGGCACCAAAGTTGTCTGTTGCCTCCAGTACGTTTTTGTACACTGGGTGGAGACGCATGTTTATATGCAGTCAATGGTCATCTTTATATACAGTATATGGTTCAGTACGGGACAGTAATTTTGATCAGGAGACACTGACATCCATCCTGAGTCGATCGTAAACGTCTCCAGCTCATAGTTGTCAAGATATTCAGCTCGAATCCACAAAATTCCCGACTGACTAACGAGTGTTTGTGCTTTTTATTCTAAGATTTTGTCCGTTCACTCAATAGAAGCCCCGTGGTGAGTTTTGTGTTTTCTCTTCCACTGATGGAAATATTTCTATGTCCTTTCACGGCAGCTGCTGACGAGCCCAGACCTCAGACGCCAACGGAGAAGCCACCGCCAGAGTTTTGGATATTGATCGGCCTCTTCCTCACACTGGGACTGATTACAATGACAATGGCAGTAACAATGGCAGTAGTTCTGTCGGTCAATCTCTGCCCTCGCTCTCGTTCTAACGGCAGTAAATCTGAGAAGACAGAGGAAAAATTAGGCGACCCAGAGAGCAGACATCTCAAAAAGTCTTACCTTGTTGGGCTGCTCCCCCACACCTCTGTCACGACCGACATCCCACGGAGAGAACCCTGGCATACACGCGGAGAACATGCAAACTCCACACAGAAAGGCCCTGGTTGAACCGGGATTTGAACATATCCAAGACTGTTTGTATGTACTTATCAAAAAGAGCAAATACTGACAGTGATCCTAACGTTTCTGTGCAAGGTAAAACAATTGAGGTGGTACAAGAGTTTAAATACTGAGGAATCACTCTTGACTCACAGCTTCTTTTCAAACGACAGATTAAAAACATTGTGAATAAAATGAAGTTCAACTTGTCCAACTTTAGGTCTATTAGAAACAATCTAACTCTTGAGTCAGCAAAATTATATTTTGACACTATGATCATGTCACACATGTCCTATTGTGTAACAAGTTGGGCGTCGGCCTGTAAAACGACACTAACCGATTGAAACAGTTTAGAAACAACACACAAAAATGGGTCTGTGAACTAGAGAGGCGCAGACACTGGGTCTGACTGTGGATGAGACCAGGTGAGAGACCAGGTGAGAGACCAGGTGAGGGACCAGGTGAGGGACCAGGTGAGGGACCAGATGAGGGACCAGGTGAGAGACCAGGTGAGGGACCAGGTGAGGGACCAGGTGAGAGACCAGGTGAGAGACCAGGTGAGGGACCAGGTGAGGGATGAGGTGAGAGACCAGGTGAGGGACCAGGTGAGAGACCAGGTGAGAGACCAGGTGAGGGACCAGGTGAAAGACCAGGTGAGAGACCAGGTGAGGGACCAGGTGAGAGACCAGGTGAGAGACCAGGTGAGGGACCAGGTGAAAGACCAGGTGAGAGACCAGGTGAGGGACCAGGTGAGAGACCAGGTGAGAGACCAGGTGAGGGACCAGGTGAGGGACCAGGTGAGGGTCCTTCAGTTCTCTCCTTCAGTTCCCTCCTTTAGTTCCCTCCTTCAGTTCCCTCCTTCAGTTCCCTCCTTCAGTTCCCTCCCTTAGTTCCCTCCTTTCCTTCAGTTCCCTCCTTCAGTTCCCTCCTTTCCCTCAGTTCCCTCCTTCAGTTCCCTCCTTTCCCTCAGTTCCCTCCTTCAGTTCCCTCCTTCAGTTCCCTCCTTTCCTTTAGTTCCCTCCTTTCCTTCAGTTCCCTCCTTTCCTTCAGTTCCCTCCTTTCCTTCAGTTCCCTCCTTTCCTTCAGTTCCCTCCTTTCCTTAAGTTCCCTCCTTCAGTTCCCTCCTTCAGTTCCCTCCTTTCCCTCAGTTCCCTCCTTCAGTTCCCTCCTTTCCTTTAGTTCCCTCCTTTCCTTCAGTTCCCTCCTTCAGTTCCCTCCTTCAGTTCCCTCCTTTAGTTCAGTTCCCTCCTTCAGTTCCCTCCTTTAGTTCAGTTCCCTCCTTCAGTTCCCTCCTTTCCTTCAGTTCCCTCCTTCAGTTCCCTCCTTTCTTTTAGTTCCCTCCTTCAGTTCCCTCCTTTCCTTCAGTTCCCTCCTTCAGTTCCCTCCTTTCCTTTAGTTCCCTCCTTTCCTTTAGTTCCCGCCTTCAGTTCCCTCCTTTCCTTTAGTTCCCGCCTTCAGTTCCCTCCTTCAGTTCCCTCCTTTCCCTCAGTTCCCTCCTTCAGTTCCCTCCTTTCCTTCAGTTCCCTCCTTCAGTTCCCTCCTTCAGTTCCCTCCTTCAGTTCCCTCCTTTAGTTCCCTCCTTCAGTTCCCTCCTTCAGTTCCCTCCTTTCCTTCAGTTCCCTCCTTTCCTTCAGTTCCCTCCTTCAGTTCCCTCCTTTCCTTTAGTTCCCGCCTTCAGTTCCCTCCTTTCCTTTAGTTCCCTCCTTCAGTTCCCTCCTTTCCTTTAGTTCCCGCCTTCAGTTCCCTCCTTCAGTTCCCTCCTTTCCCTCAGTTCCCTCCTTCAGTTCCCTCCTTTCCTTCAGTTCCCTCCTTCAGTTCCCTCCTTTCCCTCAGTTCCCTCCTTCAGTTCCCTCCTTTCCTTCAGTTCCCTCCTTCAGTTCCCTCCTTTCCTTCAGTTCCCTCCTTTAGTTCCCTCCTTTCCTTTAGTTCCCTCCTTCAGTTCCCTCCTTTCCTTCAGTTCCCTCCTTCAGTTCCCTCCTTTCCTTCAGTGCCCTCCTTCAGTTCATATATATATATATACTTATATATATATATATATATACATATATATATATATATATATATATATATATATATATATATATATATATATATATATATATACTTATATATATATAAGTATATATATATATATATATATATATATACTTATATATATATATATACTTATATATATAAGTCCGTTCAGCTGTACGCCGAGGGATGCATTTCATCACCGCTTCAACGGACGTTTAAGTTTGCACTTTTTTTCCGGCGTGCTTCGGCCTGGTGTCACTGCGCCGCCTCGAACAGCTGATCTGCGGAGCGACACGAGGCCGCGGCCGGAGAGAGCTCGTTCCACAGGGCGGGACGTCCCTGGACTCCTCCCGGTGGCCCCCACCGTCAGAAGGAGAACAAACACACAGGTGAGAACGTCTCACTGATGATGTCCGTGTCCGGCTGGTCCCGTCCCTCTCCCCACAGACGACACACCAGGTAACGTGTTGATCCTGGAGGTGTTTTTCTGCCTCATTTTATTTTCCAGGAGAGTTTTCAATTTGCCTTTTTGTTTGTTTGTTGCTGTGTGTGTATTAATATAAAGTCTGTGAAGCTGGATACAAACACACTTGTTACTGAATAATCTTCAAGATCCAAATTCTCACAGTGTCTTTTTTTTATTTGACCGGATCAATTACGCCGGTTGTTGAAAAGATCACAGGGACTTTGTGGAAAGAAGAAGAACCGGTCTGCTCAGGACGAGTATTAATACAAACAGACCCTGTTTGCTCTGTAACCAAGGACCACACCTTCTGGAACACAAATTCTATGTAAAATAATTCAGCTCAACAAACATGTAATATAAAAAGAGTCAGTGTTAAAAAAACTCACATGCAGAAATTGACAGTGGTAGAAAGGAGAATGTGACCAGAAGATGTCACACTGCTGATGCGGCCACTGTCTCTCGCCTTGCCAACAGTATCCTCCCTACGTGAAAATCCAACCTGGCCGCCGCCATTTTGTGACAGAGACACGTCACTGCGGCTTTAGACAACAGATGAGATGTGATATTCCTTTTATTTAAGAGCATCAACACGTGTGAAACGTAGGAAGAGTCAAATAAGGCCGGAGGCTATGGAGCCGGAATTGGGTCATATATACAGCGCACAAAAAAATGACTCGCGAGCGATGTAAGTGATTTCACACGCGCATATATTCACCATCGCACGCAGATTTAAACCCCTCGAGGCTCAAGAGGGTCTGCTCTCGCTCGCGGGAAAGGGAAGTACGTGAAGCCAAAGCAGAGAGAGGGTATGTGGCCGGAGGCATGAGAGGCTTTACCCCCACGTTGGGCATGTTATCATGTTCTGCCAGCTCCCTGAATAAAGTCACTAGAAGTGGAAATGCCTGGGTGCTGATCGTTGATATACGAAGATGTCACACTGCTGATGCGGCCACTGTCTCTCGCCTTGCCAACAGCATCCTACCTACGTGAAAATCCAACCTGGCAACTGCAGGCTCCCCAAGAGCTGTCAGTCAAAGTCCAGAGGCTCCGCCCCCAAAGTGTTTGACACTTTCACCGCGAGCGCAGAAATAACCCGCGAGCGAGAGCAGACCCTCTTGAGCCTCAAGGGATCTAAATCTGCGCGCGATGGTTAAATCTGCGCGTGTGAAACCACATAGATTGCTCGCGAGTCATTTGTTTGGGCGCTGTATTAATGACCCAATTCTAACTCCATAGGAGACGCCATCCATAATAAACACACCATAACAACATACAAATACAATGAGGACTGTCGCTGCCTATGGATTCCTGCAATATGTCCCTGTCACATATCCTCAAGACTGGACGACGTCGTCTAACTCTGTCTCCTCTCACAGGGCGAAGATGATCTCCTGGATCCCGCTGCTCGTCGTCCTGACCTCCTGTGTCTGTGGTCAGTTCACACCTTCACTTTATCGTCCATTAACTGAGTAATGATGACATGATGCAGGTCCTCATGTTCCCCGCGTGTCCCCACAGTGACACCGAGCGTCTATCAGGCCGAGGAGGACGACATGGTCACACTGGAATGGAGGTTCCCAGGTGAAGCCGTCGGCCCCCGTGACTTCCTGTACATCTTCTGCGATCTGGTTGTCGACAACAGAGACTCGAAGGTCCTGTATCACCTACGCGAGGGCGTCGAGGTCCGAGTCCAGTGTGACAACGACGCCGTGGGACAAGGACGACTCCGACTCAGTGTGTCCAGAGTCCGGACCGAGGACTCGGGCCTGTACCTGTGTGAAGTCAGCACAAAAAGTTTTGGGGACGGCGACAAATGTCGACTCTTTGTCACTGGTACGGTTGATTTGGTAGAATAGTGAAAACAGTCGGGTTGTCTCTGTGATGTTGTGACGTCTCGACCTCAAGAAGTAGAGAGCCTTGTGACGATGGACGTTGTGATTCGGCACTATACAGAAAAAGGTGAATTGAATTGAATTGAACAGCGACCACACAGTTATACCGCCTGGAAACACTAGGGTTCGCCAATGTCGTCCGTTGCCACTTTGATGTTTGTACAACGGGGTCGAGACGCATCATCCAGCTTTACACACAGTCATCGATCGTCACCGTCAACTGTAAATGGCTCAGTTCAGGAAACATTTTTCAAAAATGACCTGATGATGATCAGAAGATACTGAAATCCATCCAGAGTTGATCGTGAAGGTCTGTTCTTACATCCAGCACATAGTTGTCAAGACATTCAGCTCAGATCTCACAAAATCCCTGACTGACTGTCCCCGACACTTTGAATTCGAGGAGCTGGAACCAGAGAACAATCGAGTGTTTGTGCTTTTGTATTCCAGTTGAGAGATTTTGTCTTGTTCCGTGTTGTTTCCTCTTTCACCGACGTCCAACATTCCTACGTCCTCCCGCAGCAGCTCCCGACGAGCCCAGACCTGAGACGCGGACAGCGAGGCCACAACCAGAGTGTCTGAGAAGGATCCGCTTGTACCTCACACTGGGACTGACGGCGTCAATGGGAGTGACAGCGGCTGCCGTGGCCGCTCTGGTGTTCAGACTCTGGCCTCGCTCTCGTTCTGCTGAGACGACGACGGAGAGCAGACTTCTCCCCGAGGCTTCATCCTTTGACCCCGATGTGCTGCTCCTGCCCCCTGCCACCTCACATCTGACCAGCCCCACCGTTATTTCAGAACAACATGGTGACTGATGACTGGACTTCCTCAGGACGGCCTTTGAATGTATGTCCTGGTGCAGCCAGGTGAATCTTTGGGGTTTTGGGGGAGAGGGTGGGGACATCCGGTGGTTTCAGCTTTGGGACGAAGCAACGGGACGAGACACTTTGCAAGAAATGACCACGGGCCGACAGTAAGTTGTAGGTCGACCGATGCTGCCACACGTTGCTTCGTACTGTTTTTGTGCACGAAATAATACGCTTACGTTAAATGAACAAACTTTGACAGAATCCATGAAGTCATTTTAAATCCACGTGTGAGTACAATGTTACACAGCTCACGAGTTCTCTGTCCAAAGATGACGTTTGATTCACTTTTTTGAAATAATAAAAAACTTTTCGAACTGTATTTTCAGCAGATTCATGTCACACATGTCCTATTGTGTAACAAGTTGGGCGTCGGCCTGTAAAACGACACTAACCGATTGAAACAGTTTAGAAACAACACACAAAAATGGGTCTGTGAACTAGAGAGGCGCAGACACTGGGTCTGACTGTGGATGAGACCAGGTGAGAGACCAGGTGAGAGACCAGGTGAGGGACCAGGTGAGGGACCAGGTGAGAGACCAGGTGAGAGACCAGGTGAGAGACCAGGTGAGGGATGAGGTGAGGGACCAGGTGAGGGACCAGGTGAGGGACCAGGTGAGAGACCAGGTGAGGGACCAGGTGAGAGACCAGGTGAGGGACCAGCTGAGAGACCAGGTGAGGGATGAGGTGAGAGACCAGGTGAGAGACCAGGTGAGGGACCAGGTGAGGGATGAGGTGAGGGATGAGGTGAGGGACCAGGTGAGGGACCAGGTGAGGGACCAGGTGAGAGACCAGGTGAGAGACCAGGTGAACTTGACTCGTTGCTCCTCGTGTCTCAGTCCTCGCTCGCGCCGCCCACTTGTCTTTGTAAGTGCGCAGGGTGACCGCTGATTGGCTGCCTGAGTCTGCCCAGGTGCAACCAACTCCAATCACAAGCTGCCAATCAATTAAAGGCGGATTCCACCACTTTGACCCGCTAAAGGATGACGTCATCGTCACGGGGAGGAAACAACTATCGGATTCACTGATTGAGAGAAAAAACAGCAACTAGTCGTTTAAATGAGTACAAGTAAATGCACAGCAAAACAAATTAAGAAGATAAAGTTATTAATATTCGTTGCAACAGTGATCATGTCAAGCTCAGATTGTCGTGGGGTCTCATGCATGTGAATGATTTCCAATCCACAGGTACAATGTGTATTCTTTATTTGATGGTGATAATCTATGATAATCTATTGAAACATGAAGGGAAACATAGAGATATAATAAAAATAATAATAAATTTCATTTATAGAGCACTTTTCATTGCTAAAAGCAATCTCAAAGTGCTACAGAGTAGAAACAAGATAGAAGAAATATAAAAATTGATTTAAAAAGAAAAAAAAAAACATCATTGGAAGAAAAGAAGTACACAAGTTAAGGGGAATGCTTGTTTAAAAAAAAAGGTTTCACGCCCCATCGCCACTCCCTCCCTCTCTTCCTGTCTGTCACCCCCTCGAGCCACTATCGTCACCCGACTCCCTCTGCATCTTCCGCGTCCCTTTCCTATCCTTCACTCCCCTCCCTCATTCCTATCCATCCTATTCTCCATCCCTTGCACCTACTCTCCTCATTTCAGATTGGATTTTATGTTCAAGGTAGTATTGCCCAGGTGGACTTGAACCAGCCGACTGGACCGGCGGACTCTTCAGTCGCAGACAAACCCACTTCGCCACAGAGTACCCGTCGTATGGAGATCTTCACTTTGGGTTTTGGACCTCGTCAATTTCTTATGAGATGGTGAATTTATTATCTGTTTGTCTGGTGCTGGGTTGTGAACCGGCGTCTCCAGGAACGGTCGACTCTCCAGCCGCAGACTTAACCTCTCCGTCACACCAAGATGCTCTCGTAGCTTTTCACTCTCCACTCGGTCTAGGTCAAAACGGCATAGTTTAGTATGGCAGAAAGAGAACCTGGGTGTTCACAGACAACGTCCATGCATATTTATATATATGAAAAAGGCTCGGGGACCTTCTCTGACACTGTGGGGGCTTCAGCCATCCTCCATGGAGTGGTCTGGTGGAGGAGCAGCATCTCACACTGCTGATCCGGAAGGCCAACGTCCCCCGGATCATCAGTGATGGAGAACGACTCCCACCCCAAGTGTGCAATACTTTATTTGAATTATTATTACTTCTCTGTATATAGTATTGATATTCTGCTGTAACACACAAATGTCCCTGTTATGAAATGAATAACGGATTATCGTGATTGAAAACGTCATCGTATATCATCATTGTGAAAGTACAATAAGGGACAAAAATCATCCACGAGAATTGATCAGACCAGAGAACAGCGATAACCTGAACCAAAGTTTAATTCATTCAGTCACACAGAAAAAAAATCCAAAGACACCGACAACACACAGCCTTTGTTCTGTACAGCAGTGTTTCTCAACCACCAAGGAAAAAAAAGAAATAAGACGGAAAAAAGTAAGGCACTGGATCTCTACAGTCAGGAGTCGATCAGGAGACAAAGAGAGAAACAAGACACGAGACAAACCAGTCAAATAAAAACCTAAAGTCCAAACACACAATTCGTCTGTAGCTTTGTAGCAGCGACACAAACTCCTACATCTGTAGTGAAGTCAGATGTTTTCTTTTTGTTGCTAACACACCTGGAATACGTATATAATGTCTAGTGCTCCGTGGACAACGCTGCATTCAAGGGACGCCAGAAAAATCGGGGATTTCACCGACAGTTAAAGGAATAGTTCAAAACATTTGGGGATTTTATTCTTGCTCAAGATGAAGCAGTCGCAGGAGATGGTTAGCTTAGAGGAGCTAACAGGTAGCAACATTCCATCCGGCGTGATTAAATATGTGCACAAAACCGAAGCATTAAAAAAAATATTTGTGTTAGAAAATTTGTGGTTTTACATTTGGGCTAATTTTTCCACCTTGCCAGCTTTAACGCCAAACTAAGCTAGCCACCTACTGGCCCTTTGTTTGATTGGCATAAAAAAGTTGTAATAATGACAATTTATGGTTTTGCTAAACTGTAGAATCGTCTTTGGCGCACAGAGATTAACAAAAATGTCTAAACTATTCCTTTTAATGACAAATTCAGCGTGATGGAAAATTATACGCAGCTATACTCTTAACGCAAAAAAAATGCCGAATATTTTATATTTGTGCTATGAAAAAGATCTTTTCAAGACGTGGGACCAAAATGGACGGACAGATTCATTAATAGAAGTAGTCGTTGTAGCCCTACTCAAACAAACACACTCTTTAAATCCATAGTTCAATGTTTTTGTAAAAATTAGGTGTGAACTTGCGCTTGCTAACATGCTAAGCTAATCAGCGAGACAACAATGAGCTCGAGTCTTCGTCCGCCAGCGTCGAGCTGGAAGACTTTGAGACGTAACAGAAGACGACACGTTGACAGAGAGAGGACCCATCCACCAATCAGATCGCGACGCGAAAAAAAAGAAAATTACAAATTCGCTGTCCTCTCTTCTCATTGGCCGAGCGCTTTCTCACCACCCTCGCCCCCTGTGGGCGGGGCCGTACTGTCCGTAGTGATACCCCTCTCCGCCCTGCCTCCGCCTGTTTCCACCCCTACCTCCGTCGTAGGCTCCGCCTCCCCTCCCACGGCCGCCTCTGTAGGGCCTCTTCGCCCCCCTGGGGTTGTTCAGGGTCGTCGGTTTGAATCCCTCTGGCTCTTCCCAGTCTTCCTCCATGCCGCAGCCCACGGACAGGGCCTCCAGCGTGGGCATGGCTGGCGGGCGGATCTCCCGGCTCATGTACGTCTTGCCGGGGTTGAAGTGACTCGGGTGGACCCGGTAGACGGCGTTGTCGCCGGGGACGGTCGTCTTGGAGACTGTGCCGTAGGGCGACGGGGAACCAGGGCTGCTGCAGGGATTCATGGTCGCCATGGAGATGGGGTCACTGGAGTTTGAGACCAAAGCCAGCTGAGAGAAGCAGATATTACTTTTATTATAATCGTCAATACTCCCAAAACTACGATTCTTAATCATTCACTTATTTATTGCTCATATTTCTGTTTCTTACATACATTATGTTTGTGTGTGTGTGTGTGTGTTTGTGTGTGTGTTGATACTGTCGTACTATTGGCCTGTTGTTGAGCGGCGGGTCGACCAGCAGCACGGTTCTGGTCAAACTCTCTCCCTGCTCGTTCTTCAGCGCTGATGGGAAAAAAATAATAACAACAAAATAAACCTTTTATTGATATTCCAATATACGCATATTTGGAGGGGCAGGGGGTGTGGCCTGACTGAGCTCGAGGACACTGCAACCTGCACCCTATTGGATGGAACCAGCTGTCAATCGTCTATTTGACTCTACATGGATCATAATGTACAAAATGAACATCATGCTTCAAATGTTTTTACCGTCATTCAAAATCAAGTGAGAAGTAACTTTCTCATACAACTTCTATAGAAACAACCGGTGGAGTCGCCCCCTGCTGGTCGGTACAGAGAACACAGGCTTCGTTCAACTGCAAAGACAATAAAAGCTGCTTACGTCTTAAATCCATGGACTTCATTACCCAGAAGTCCTTTGTGCTTTTATCGTCATACATCACAGTGAAGTTGAAAACATTTGATTGGAAGTTTTGAGCAAATTTAAATGTTTGGTTAACATTTTATTTCCTCGTACCAAAACTGTTGACACCAGGAAGCATCATTGCCCTGTTGTTGTTGTTAGCGTTAGCCACGTTAGCGGCAGCGGGACCGTCCAGAGGACCGGGTCCACGCCCCGGCACCACATCCCCATTTGGGGGCTGAAGCTGCTCCATCGCCCCGTGGTGCTCGTCAGGGGTGGATGAAGACTGGTAGCCCAGAGAGGAGAGGGGGTACTGGGGCATGGTCGGGGGGTACAGCGGGTGACCTGTGCTCTGAGCTGGGTGGTACCCCTGAGATGAGGGAGGAGGAAGTGGGTAGGGTGGAGCTGAGGAAGGATACCCAACAGGGTAGTTGGAGTTTGTGGGTGGCGGTGGCGTCTGGTGCTGTTGCCATGGAAGCGGGGCGCAGGGCATCCTGTGGGGAGGAGGCTGAGCGAGGGAGTAACCGCCCTGCTCGACGAAGGAAGAGGGCTCGCTTGGACGGGGGGGCTCAGCGAGGGGGGCCTGGCGGCCGTACTGAGGCATCGCCGATGTCGGAGGGTACAACTCCTGGTGCCTGGCGGGGGGGCAGTGGGGGGAGGGGGAGCGGGAGGGGGGCCTGGGGCACAGGGTGTGGGCGTGTTGGAGGGGCAGGAGATACAGGTAGGGGGGGAACAGGGGCATCGAGTACGCCTGGAGGTAAGAGAGCAGACGCAGAGGGAATGAATTTCAGTTTCTGCTTTTGAGAGAAAAGTTTCAGGGATTAATCAAGTGCAGCAACGTCAGATGTAAACTTCACCAACACATCAGCCAATAAGATAAACGTCCAAAATACAGTTTCCTCACAATGGTTATATTTGAAAATGCAAAAGAACTGAGATGAGCTTTACTCTCACATGAGGCAGAATTCAACAATATTAAGACAAACAGTTCGTCATCTGTTAAAATCTCTTCGTTTTGGATTTATTAACATTTGACATCACAAATATTTATGAAATCCTTTTAAAATCAAACAGGCTGCAGGTCTGTTGACCTTTAGTGGTAAAAACTGTTTATTTATGTATGTATGCCATATGTATGTAAATTAAGACACAACAGAACTGTCCTTTTGTTGTCCTACTTCATGTGTATCTGATTAAAATGTCCTCCTTTCTTCACTTTGTCTTTTGGTTTGAAAATTGCAATATAAATAAAAGTTACTTTTAAAAGTGTTTCTGTTGCATAATTGTCTCAAAAGTGTTGTTGTTGTTGTTGTTGGTATTTAACGACCAACATTTAGGGAAAACAATGTGTCTGTCGACGTTTCGGTATCAGATATTTTTTGAACTCGTTCGGCGTCGTACCTTGACGCCCAGGTTGAAGAAAAACCTCAAGATGTTGAAGTCTGCAGAGGAAACAAACAAAACACTTGTCAATCTCTGTTTGAAAAAAGAAGAAAACTACCTTCCTACTAACGTTATCCTTGAACTTCCCAGCTCACCTTGGGGCAGGTCGTCCCCTGAAATGTTGGAGGAGAAAGACGGAGTCTGGGCCATGTCCCCCGTCTCCCCCTGGGGGAACCCTGGGTACAGGGGGTCCTGGTAGAGCTGGGCCAGGCTCTGTAGAGGAACAGACCCTGGGATGGACTGGGGGTGATGAGCGGGGTGAGGCTGCTGGGAGGGAGGATGAGCCGGAGGGCGCGGGCCTTCGGTTTGAAACCGAGCGTCGGGGGTCTGGGCGGGGAGAGGCGGATGGGTCGGGGAGGCGGAGACACAGAGGGAGGGATGTGGGAGTTGGGAGGGGTGAGGGGGCTGAGCCGAGCCAGGGACAGGCACGGAGGCCTGGGGGGTGAGGGTGTAGGAAGCTCCCGGAGGAGGGTGTGACGCCTGAATCTGGACCATGTCAGACTGGGCCTGAGGCTGGAGGACAGAATCCTGGATCTGGTTTTGGGACACTTCAGTGAGGGACTGATGTTGGGGAATCGAGTACTGAATCTTTGGAAGAGAAGCCGGTGTCTGAGCGTCGGTGTGGGTCACTGGGGTCTGGGTCTGGGACACAGGGATGTGGCTCTGGTTCTGGGAGGCCTGAGATTTGGTCAGACAGCCTCCAGAATCTGGCAAAGCATCTGAAAGCGGAGAGAAGAAATTAAACTACAAGATGAGAAGACAGAAGAAAAAAAAAAGTAGAGAATCAAAAAAGTCAAGACTGATTTCTTACTTGGAGTTTGTGCTGCAGCTGGAGGAGCCTCTCGGACCCGACTCGCAGGATGATGGATAAGAGAGGAGGTGGGTGGACTGGGGGAGTGGGGGAGGGAAGGAACGGGTGGGGATGTGCGGTGGAGGCAGGAGGAGGGCGGGTGGAAGCCCTGAGCGGCGCCAGGGGACAGAGCGATGGGAGCGATGAAGGTGGGCTGTGGTACCAAGGAGGGAGGGGGAGGGGAAGCAGAGATAGGAGGAGGAGAGGAGAGGGTGGGTAGCGATGGGGGTGACGAGGCAGTGGGGAGAACCGGGGTGAGGAAGGAGAAGACGGAGGCAGAGCACGGGACGGAGGGAGGCAGGGCTCCACCCGTCACGGAGGGTTTAGCAGCAGCAGCAGTAGGAGAACTCCTCTGTGCGTTTGTTTTAGTCGCCGGGGCAGCAGCAGCCGGAAGGAGGGTGGGGTTGGTGGGTGCAGTAGGTGCAGCAGCAGCAGGAAGGAGGGTGGGGTTGGTGGGTGGGGTAGGTGCAGCAGCAGCAGAAAGGAGGGTGGGGTTGGTGGGTGCAGTAGGTGCAGCAGCAGCAGGAAGGAGGGTGGGGTTGGTGGGTGCAGTAGGTGCAGCAGCAGCAGTGGTAGTTGCTGGTGGAGTGGAGGATTTGGGTCTTTCGCCAGCAGAGGGCGACGCTGCTCTGACGTCTTCTACCGGACTCTGTGAAAAAAAGAAAAAAGAAGCAAAGACAAGAGAAACGTGAGTGGAATGCGACCACATGACCACGTGACGCATCTCCCGGCGTCAGCGTTTTGGTTTTAGTTTGAAAACTCTTGAGGTCGCGTTTGAATCTGGAAGAACAGAAACTGAGGGTGCGGTTGAATGGTCCTTCCTCTCTACTATTACTACCACAAAAAAAACTATTTTTTTCTTCTTTAATATACAAAATGACAAAAACAGTTTTTTTCCTTCTTTGACATCCACTCACCATCTTGTTTCTCTGGGATCGTCTCCTCTGTGCTCCCTTCTTCCTCCCTCCGTCGCCCTGCCCCCCTGTCTGAGGACAACAAAAACACAAAGTGAATCCAAATCACCTGGATCGCCCCCTGGTGGCTAGCTGCAGCCCGACAGTCGGACGCCGCGTCCCAGCCTCGGAACTCACCCCGAGGGCGGGGAAGCTGTTTTCGTCTCGGAGCTGGATCTCCAACAGCGCCATGTTGAGGTCCTCCTCGTCTTTGGCACTACGCTGGTCCTTCGTCAGGCCGAAAGACGCCGAGTCAGCAGTGCTCATTGACTTCCTGTAGAAAAAAACACACACAGACACGTTACAGTACTTTCTGATGATCTACAGGTTCAAAACTTTTAATTTGTCATCTGCGAGAATAGTTTTACCTGCTGTAACGTTCAAAATACACATTTAATGATTCAGAAGGTTGTAAATGTGCTGAAAAGACGTTGAAATGCTCCTCATGGCTGATAGAATGATGTGTTGTTAATATACATGTATTGATTACAGTGTGTGTGCACCCTGACCTGCTGGGCTTGGCCCCACCCTGCTCCTCTACGGTGGCCTGCGGGGGCCACGAGTGCTGCTTCTGCACACGCCCACTGGGGCCCGGCGCCGCAGCCTGGAGGACAGAGGTCAGAAGCGGCGGCAGCAGCGGGACGGGCTTCCCCCTGCCTCTGCCTTTACCCCGCTCCCAATCTGAGAGACAGGGGGGCGGGAGATATTTAAGTAGGTGTGTTAAAAACTTTTAGAAATGAGTGTGTGTGTTTGTTTCCATCACCTCCACATCCGTTACTGAGCCTCTTATCCTTGTTGACCACTTTGCTCCAACTGCTGTCGTCGCTGGGAGGACGCAGACTCCACAGAGGGACGTGTCTTAACACACACACACACACACACACACACACACACACACACACACACACACACACACACACACACACACACACACACACACACACACACACACACACACACACACACACACACACACACACACACACACACACTAATGTAAATAAAACCATGAACATAAACAGACGTTATGTGCGAATTTGAATATGACTGGAAACATTATCATGAAGTACATCAACCAATGCACTGTGGTTCGGACATTTTCCTCAACTTTTCCCGACACAATGATGATGCAACTATGAACTGTAGAGTTTAACACGTTTGTTCTTAATTATGATTCCCGACTGGACAGATTAAGAATCTGTGTGATGTCGTGTGTGTGTGTTTGTGTCCTACCTCTTGCCCAGTTCTTCTATGTGAACCGTCACCATGTTGTCGTTGATGGTCGGCACTTCCTTGACGGTCGCGTTGTAGCTCCGCCCACTGCCCTCGAGGCGAACCTGCACACACACACATACACACAATAATGTAAATAAAACCATGAAAATAAACTTTAAAAATCCTACAATTGAATAGGACTGGAAACATAATCATTACAACACAAGTCAGTGGTTATTAGAATATTCTGTCATGAGTACACACCTGGCAGCGGTCTCCCACCGTGTATTGCATCCCAGCCGCGATGCAAAAATCCATCTTCTGTTGAGCTGAAATAAAAACAGACAATATTAAAAATAAATTAATCAAACAATCAATCGAAACACATTTCTGTGGAAAAATTTGTGGAGAATTTACAGATCCTGTCCCCAAATATATAAATGTAAATATGAACCTCTCTTGCTGCTGTGCCATACGTCGAACTCGATGTTTCTGAGCAGAGTCGGGTTCAGTGAACGTCTCACCCTCTCGGGCAGCGGTCGACCACGCCCACGGCCCTGACACACACACACACACACACACACACACACACACACACACACACACACACACACACACACACACACACACACACACACACACACACACACACACACACACACACACACACACACACACACACACACACACACACACACACACACACACACACACACACACACACACAGTTATTTAGTATTATCAGGCAGGTATGTACTAGAGACTTTGATGGAATTCAATGTGTCTGTTTGTCTATCTCTGTCTGTGTTTTTTATACCCTGTAGCTCTGGTTGTTGTGTCTTGTTCCATTTTCAACCCTGTAAAAAACACACACACACACACACACACACACACACACACACACACACACACACACACACACACACACACACACACACACACACACACACACACACACACACACACACACACACACACACACACACACACACACACACACACACACACACACACACACTTTATATTCATTATGCGAGAAAAAAACAAACACGTAACCAAAGGAGTAAATCAATATTTACGAAAAAAATAAACAGGTAAACACAGAAGCAATTGGATACAGTAAATTTACTCCAGCTTATTTCACCTTTAATCAAATCAATTAGTTTAATGATAATTATAATTATTATTGAGTAAAAAAAAAGGGCTATGCTCAAAACATATTAATTAGAGCCGATACCAATATTAGGGAGTAGAGATTATATATATATAATATATTTTATGTCAGTGATTCCAAAGATGTCTTTAATAAACCCTAATAACAAAAAAAATGTAATTGAAGCTTGATATCTTTAAAGTAGACCACAAACTTTATTATTAATATAAAAAAACAACAACATCTGAATTGAAATAAAATTAAATGTATATATCTGCAGATACTCTTTAAGGAGTCGGAAGAAGATCGAGGTCAAATCGAACATACAGGAAAAAGAAATAAAAACATAAAAATGCATCTTTTCAGCGAGTTCCCTACCGGAGCGGCTCGGCGGCGTCCTGGTCGGACTCGTCGCTGCTGGCGCAGGCGGCCATGTTGTCGTCGCTCAGGAAGTCGGAGGCTCGTCCCGTCCGCTGACACGGGCCGAGGGAGCCGCGGTCGACATTGAACACGCCGTCGTACAGCAGCTCGTACAAGATGGCTGCCGGAGACAAGAGGAGGAGGAGCTCACACACTGGTCACCTTTTTTTAATTTTAGCAGGATTATTTAAACCTTACTGAACAGATATTCCATGAAATTCTGAAGCAGATCCGGAAAATTAAGTATTTATATTACTACGATTTAGATTTTGACTGTGTTTGCATTAATCTGCTGCAACATTCATCTGTGGATTATTTTCTCGATTAATCGATTAGTTATTCGATCCATAAAATGACGATCATGTTTCCCAAAACCTCAAGATGATGTTTTTGTTTTGTGCAAGAACCAAAGATATTCAGTTCACTGTCACAGAGGAGCAAAGAAACCAGAAAATATTCATATTTAAGAAGCTGAAATCAAAGAATTCTGACTTTTTTTCTTCATAAAAAACTACTTGAACCGATGAATTGATTATCAAAATAGTTGGCGATTCATCTAGTAGTCGATTACTAATCGATTAACCGTTGCAGCTCCAAAGAAACTTTACAATATTAATATATAATATGAATGTCCCGGTAAACTCACACTGGCAGAGAGCGGCGTTCTTGATGTGGCTGATGGGATAAACACTGTCGTAGTGATTCCCGTTCAGGAAACACAACCGCACCTGAGAGAGAGAGAGAGGGGAAGAAAAATGATTAGTATCTATTATTATTATTATCTCATTATTATTCATCTTCTTGGGTGTGACGTCTGGTGAAATAATTAATAGAAGAAAATTCACTACACTGTTGCTGAGCCAACGTGATACTGAGAGGACGAGGACAAAGGAGACACGCACGCACGAAAACAAATCCCTGCTCTTTACTTTTCACCACTGTTGTTCCCTTAGCAACCAACTGCAGAGTAAACATTCTGCTTCCTGTTTACACCACATAACCAGCGCACGTGAACGGTCACGTGGTGGTGATTATTTCTGGTTCTACGATGAGTACGTTGCAGTTTGGCCGTGGAGGTCAGTGTGGTTTGATGGTCCTGGACGTTTTCTGACCTTGTCCTTGAAGTTGTTGTCTGTGATGTTGACGGGAGGTTTTCCAGGCTCCTGGAAGATCAGGAAATCCCTCCTACGCAGAGAGAAGGACGAAGACGGTGAGGAAGAGGAGGAGAGGGGTGGAGCTACAGTAGATATTGGAATTGGCCCGATGATGCAGCATCGGTGACTCATCATGTGTGAATGTGGATTAAATACATTTGCTGGAACAATGACACGGAGTTCGGTCTTGTAGGAAAACGCAGCCATGTGTTAAACTGAATCATCTTTTCTTTTTTTTAACTCCTGGTCTGTGACAGATTCTTTTCTTTCCCAGTTTGATGGATTTTTACCGTCAGAACTCAAACTGGTTTTCTCGTGTTGTGAATTTTATTTTTTTACCCCGTGGCAACAGAAAAGAGCCGAGAATATAATTCTCGCAGCGAACGTTACTCACTTGTACATGACGGCCAGCGCGTTGATCTCCACTTCTCCCACCCATTGCTATGAGGAAACACAATACGACACGTTTTAATTCAAACATCAGTAAATCTGAGGTGGGGGGTTAACGCAGATGAGTATTTGACAAAGTCGTGAATCGTAAGTGACGGTGTTTTTTTACCTGAGGATCCTGAAGCTTCCACAGATAATCCTCAAAGTCGCCTTCGATGAACTGCAACCCAACAGACACCAGTAACCATGACGACCACGACGACACGGACAGCGTTTAATCTGAGGCTGTAGCTAATGATGATTTTTTTTAGCGATTAATCTATCGACAATTTTTTCTATGAATCTATCCATTCTTTTTTTTAATCTATTATTTTTTCAATTAGTTCAACGATTATTTTCTGTTTAGTCGATATTTGGTTGTATTTGAAACTCCTTCACAATTTATAGTCATTTATGATATGGTTTATGGCTAAACCTCAATTACATTTCTTTGTCATAAAGGTTTGATAGCGACATCTTCAGGAATCATTGACAGATACAAAAAATATATACATATATATATAGATATATATATATACACATATATATATACACACACACACACACACAGGCCAATGTATTGGTATCAGGAATCCTGTACGTCCCGACATCAGCCCCCCAAATATCCATATCTGTCGGGCTCTAATATATATATCCATATCTATATGAATCAGAATTATGGGTCGGAGTAGATGAAGATGGAACATTTATTTAATCCAGTGGTGATCGACCTCTAGGACCATTTTCATGGTTACCAAAAAATTACCATGCGACATAATTCTCCATTTTTGTGATATTTCACAGATGATTTGATGAGATTTGTTTTGTAGAACCACCGAAGATTTAACAATAAACTAAATGGATTTTAGTGTCAAAGTGAAACAAAAGATATTTAACAGTCACACAAGAGTAAAAATGATTCTATTAATCAATTAATTTGTTCATAAATTCTACCTCAAAGCTTTTAATGTTTTATAGTTTGACAAGTCTATAAATTATTATAAATGAAGAGAAAACACAACCAAACACATAGAAGTTAAATATAGGACAAATAAACTTTTTGTCTAGTAATATAAACATAGATAGATACACATCTGTTCTACATGATTTATTCTGTCAAATAAGAGTTTGATATCTACAAACACACAGAGATACTAATATGTTTTATCGACCAGACGATCGAATTTCAATATTTTTCTTCTGTAATTTGGCGTGGCGGCGGTGTACAGTGTGGGACGGTACAGTGCGGGCGGTGTACAGTGCGGGACGGTGCAGTGCGGGACGGTGCAGTGCGGGACGGTACAGTGCGAGACGGTACAGTGCGGGACGGTGCAGTGCGGGACGGTGCAGTGCGGGCGGTGTACGGTGCGGGACGGTGCAGTGCGGGACGGTGCAGTGCGGGACGTACCGCCTCGTAGCTCTCTCTGTTGCACTTCAGGAACTCCACACATTTGGCACGAACTTTGGTGTGAAGGCTTTGACTTTGCAGAACCTGGAGGGGGTCAAAGGTCAACCGCATTTAGGGTAACACTGCTGACGTCAAAAGATAATAATAATATTAATAATAATAATAATAATAAATAAAAAAGCTCTAGTTGACAGTTTATTAGGGAACGATGAGCTGATGGAGTCTAATGTAAAAGCAGTTAATCCTCCTTAAATGTGTTTTTAGAAACTTTCATGGACATTTTTTTCTACAGGAAGTTTCAAACTCCGTTCTCCAAAAACATTATTACATTTTAATTTAATTGGACAGTGTTAGTTTAACACTAATATCCCTAATTAACTGCCATATCTGAATTAAAACGTCATATCTGACAACCACTTCTTCTTCTTCAGCCTCAAACCAGGAAGTCCCTTCAGAAATGTCCTAATTTAAAAGTGTAGGAGCTGTAACTTTCTAAAATATGAACCAATCGCTTTGACAGTTTTGTTAAATGATTAATTGGTGCTTTGACGTCCATCCGGCTGACACGAGACACTCGATGGCCTCCCGTAGCACGACTAACTCGACCCGAGGGAGGAGGAGAAATCAAAAAAAGCTGGTCACCCTGCGGCTCGTCAGGAAACTTCGCCCCGACAACAACACACTCACATCCCCTCACCTGCTCGGCGACAGCTCGGAACAAGCACGACCCGTCCTTGGCGATCTTCTTCCGATGCAGACCGATGGACTTCAGGTGGTCGTCCATCAGCCTCTCCGCTCCCTTCTCCTCGCCGGGCATGTGTCCGTGTCCTCCGCCTCCTCCGCCGCCGTCCATGCTAGCGCTAGCCGCTGGAAGCTAGCTGCTCTCGACGGTTCTTCGCGGTCGCGGGTTCCCAAACTTTTTCCTCCACACGCCGCCGGCGACGAGTTTCCTTCACCGTGCCGTTTTGAATCACCACATCGAGGGCGAATGTCGGGCGGTGTGAGTTTCGTTTTCCAGGAAGCGGCAGTGCGGCCGCGCTCTTCCTCGCGGGGACGCTGCTCCCGACGGTCGGGAAAGTGAAAGTAAGAAGTTTCGAGCAGCTCGCTGTTAGCACGCAGGCTAGCACCCAGCGGACACGCCCCCTTTCTTCTTCTTCTTCTTCTTTTTCTTCTTCTTCTTCTTCTTCTTCTTCTACTTCCTCTTCTTCCTCTACGGTTTCAAGTTGAACACAAGCGGGTCACGCCACTTCCTGTTTGTCCTACCAAAGTAAAAAAAACAAACATAAATGTAATTAAAAAACACCATAAACGGTCAGAATTTTTTGTGTAATAGGTTTTAGGGACAAAAGTTGCTCATGTGGTTTTATTAAAAATGTTCTTTGTTTTATCTTATGAACTAAGAAGAAGACATATATATATATATATATATAGTATGTATGAAAACTGTGTAAAAACATCTTACACTGAAGAATGTCTTTTTTTGTGACAAAAGTTTCTCATGTCTTTTCATCAAATTTGTTCTTGGGTTTTATTTACAAATCAACAATAATAATTAATATATAATATAAAGGTTTTTATACATACACATCATTTGAATTTTTATATATACTATGTATATATAAATATATAGTGTATGTATGGGTATGAGTTATTTAAAGCTATAAATTGGTTGAATAAAGGAAAAACACCATAAATAGTCAGATTTTTGGTATAAAAAGTTGTGGGGACAAAAGTTGCTCATGTGGTTTTATTGAGATTGTTCTTTGTTTTATCTAATAAAGAAAAAAATTATATCATATTTTCAATATATAGTATATATATAGTATATATATACATATATATATATATAAAAAAACTGTAAAAACTGAAAAATGTCTTTTTGTGATGATTAAATTATTAATTAATAATAGATTCTTACATTCTTTTCTGTGTTTAATTTACTAAAAAATGAAATCCTGCAGACGTTGAATTTTGACCTTTTGACCTAGAGAAGACAGAAAGTGATGGTCTCTTCCTCCTCATCATCATCACCTCCAATGTCGTTCTAAAAATCCTTTTGACCTCTTCTTCACCCGTTCTCTGTCTTGACCTCATCTTCTCTCCTCCTCCTTCTCTCTCCTCTAATATAATTTGCTGAAATCTAATTATGACCTTTGTGTTAATGTGAGTGAGTGGTTTTTTTTTCCCCTCTCTCTCTACCCCGCACTGCGCAATGATTTGCTGAGCACAGAGTTGCTCTCGGCCAATCGACGGGCCTCCCGCTAGCCGCCGTGGAGACCTACAACATGCCAGGTATCCATGGTAACCGGCGAGGAGGGGACAGGACCCATGGCGATTGACACTTATCCTCCCACTCGCTGGGTGAGTGTGGTGTGACCTTCATCCCTGGTTCCTCTCTTTGTGCCTCTTCCTCCGTCATGTGTGTTCACATCGCTTCAGCTGTTGAACAGTTTCATCCAAGACACAACTCTGCTCCATCACTCTGTCTCACCGTCTCACCCTCTGTCTCAATGTCTCACCCTCTGTCTCACCGTCTCACCCTCTGTCTCAATGTCTCACCCTCTGTCTCAATGTCTCACCCTCTGTCTCAATGTCTCACCCTCTGTCTCACCGTCTCACCCTCTGTCTCAATGTCTCACCCTCTGTCTCACCATCTCACCCTCTGTAAAATGATCCACATGATCCTGCTGCTCTCACACATTACTACATTAGAGTAATAAGGAGGAGGCGGGGCCTGACAGATAGAGAGAGAGGGAAGAAAAATTAGAAATGAAAAATGACAAAAATTATACAAGACTAAAAAGTGACAACGACACACGGAGAGGAAACAAAATTACCACAAAGACAAAACTACCACAAAGACACAAAAATACCACAAAGACCCAAAACTACTACTATATGATACAAAATCACAAAGAGACACAAAATGAGCATAGAGACAGATTTACCAGATGGATAGAGACAAAGCTACAACAGAGAGAAACATTATGACCTCCAAAGACACACGAAACTACTACAGAGACTCACAAAACGACCACAAAGAGACAGAAAAGTACAACAAAGACTCAGGAAACTATTAGAAAGGAGCGCAAAACGAGCAGAGACACAAACAAGACTCACAGAACCAAACAGTGACTCCGTCTCGTCAAACGTCTGCGTCCAGGGGCCTGTCGTCTAAGTCACACCGGCGTGACCTTCAGTCATGTACATACAGTACATATATATATATATATATATATATACATACATACATACAGTCTATGTGAACAGGCCAAGAACCATGATCCGATGAAATTAAACTTTATTGATCATTGCAGCTGCGAACAGTAACAGGATACAGAAGATAAAAACAGAAGATAAAAGATCTGTTGGTTTTTTTTTAATCTCTCCGATTCTGCGTCCGCCTGTGTGTTTCTGCAGTTTCCGGTCAGTTTGTCATCCTACAGAATCTGTATCATCACGGTCGACGATGCTTCGTGTTCAGCTCTTTCCACTTAAAGTCCGATCTCTACACCTCATTGAATTATTTAAAGAACCGAATAAGAAAAAGAAAATTTAACAGAAATAATGAAAGAGTACAGATCCGATTGCCATGAAACTTTGATGAGGGGTCGGACGTGAGCCGAGAAAGAATCCAGTAAAGTTCGGAGCGGATCGAGATACGATTGTGAAATAGGACGGGGGGGGGGGGGGGTTTCCGGACATTTTCCCAGAGATTAATTCATGGGTTTTTAATGGAATAAAAACCAAACAGGCATATTGAGGGAACTGAAATCTATGTGTGAGTGAGATTTGGTGCCGATCAAAATAAAAAACGTAGCAGATTTGAATGTGGTTATGTAAAACCAAACAAACGCAGATGTTCAGTGTAATAAAAACCCACATTTTACTGGATATGGATTAAAACTGTGAAATGATATTTTCAAACCTTCCCACCAGTTTCTTGAGTGAACACTCACAAGTTGCAAAAGTCATTTATCCTCGGTCACGTGTGATGTAAAAGCAGCGCAGTCCTAAATTCATAAAATGTACAATTCATGTTTTCATGTAAATAATATTAGAGATTAAAATATACATTTTGGCCTCGGTGGATTGAACCTGGACTGAAGATGCTCCACTCGACTTTCTGCCTTTGTGAAGTGTAAATAAATAATAATAAAGAAAGTTAAATCTTCTACAATGATTTTTTTTCTTTGTCTCTACCTATAATAGTGCAACTTTCAATTAAGACATTTCAGACTCGCGGGAGCCGCATGTAGGCGTGTAAACACATAAATACATAATCAATATACAACACAAATATTAGAAATATCATCGCTGTCTGCCAGAAACCTTGTCGACTTAAAAATCCTCAAAGGATGAAGAGACAGCAGCGAAGTGATTCTCAGTCAGACGTTCAAAACCACGTTGATTTAAAATATTTATACTTAAAAATGTTCATAAATTAATCAGAAGTAAATATTTTCTATGATGATAAACTGAATCTCTGAAGATGTCTCCTGTCACTTACATTTTATAGAACAGATACATTAGATTAATTGAGAATATTTAAAAAAGTAAAGACGAACTGCAGATCAGTTAAAAAGACTCCGACGTCGTAAAAAAAACGGCGTTTATCTCCAAATAATCAGCAGGAATCTCTAAAAAATATGAAGAATTGTGAACAGAGTTCTTCAGGTTCAGGAAGCAGAGGATCATGGGTAATGTGCAGCTGTTCAGTTGTGTTTCAGGACGACGCAGTCAGAGTTGAAAGACGTCATCGCTCGGACACGGAGCCAAAAAGAAATTAGTGGCCGCGTCAGGCTGCAGGGGGCGCTGCTGCTCACTTCACCTTCAGCGCCGCCCTGAGGTAAACTAATGTACATTTTTTTTAGTGCAACGTCTCAATCAACATTAATAACTAGATTTCCACGAAAAAACTGTCATGATCCCCACGAGGATGAACTGTGACAACAACTGTGATTATCCTCTGACTTTCCCTGCAGCGCCACCATCAGGTCAACACTTTGAATCTGTCCAACGCTTTGGGGTTTTGGACCAAATGACTCGTGAAACGTGACCAGAAAAAGACACACGTCGCGTCACTCGATCTTGAATCCGACGCATCGTTATTTATCTCACATCTTTTATGAGAAAATAAATTCTTTGAAGTTTTTTTGCTAAAACAAACAAAAAAAAGGATCTTTACATGAAAGCCGTCTCCGTGTCTTTTCTTTTTCTGTTCAAAACCAGAGGATTTTTAAGTGCAGGGTTTCTGAGGAGACGAGAGAGAGACGAGCAATAAATACATGTGCACACGGTTACACGTCGCTAAGAGTTCAGTGGTTACATGAGCGGCTAAAGCAGGCAGGAGGGAGGGGAGGCGGCAAAAACTCACAAGCATGATGCAAAAAGGTCAATTAAAAAACGTTCCTATCGTGTGTGTTTCAGTGCGTTCGAGCATTAACAGAAATCCTGTTTGACATTCTCATACGTGGTGTTGTTGAGTGACAGTAGCTCGGATACATTACAGAGCTTTACATCCATCGCTGTAACAGTCCAGAGGATGGAGAGAGGAGGAGGAGGAGGAGGAAACGAGGAGATGAGAGGAGAAGCAGGGGAGGAGGGAAGGAAGAGGAAATGAGGACACAAGGACGAGGAGAGAAGAGGAAACAAGGGAAGGAAAAGAGAGGAGAGCATAGGTGAGGAAACGAGGAGATGAGAGAAGATGAAACATGGTGTCAGGAGAGGAGAGAAGGAAGGGAGGAGGGGAGGAGGGAGGAGGAGAGAAAAGGAGGTGATTGTAAACAAGGAGGGGAAAGTAGAAGAGAATAAATGAGAGGGAAGAGGAGAAAGATGGAAAGGGGCATGGGAGTGGAGTAGAGGAAAGGAGACAAGGAAGAGATGGAGAGGAGAGGGAGAAGGTGGGAAACAAGGAAGGGAGTTGGGGGGAAGGGGACAGGACACAGGCAGGAGGAAACAAGTAGAGGAGAAGGAAACGGGAAAGGAGAAGAAACAGAGAGAAGAGAAGGTGATGAAGGGAAGAAGAGGAAGGAAAAGGAGTTTTAAAGTTTTAAAGAAGTTGTCAGACCGAGGTAACTGAGGAAGGAGTGTTTTGTGGAGGAGGAGGAGGAGGAGGAGGAGGAAGGTGGAGAAGGAGCGCGTGGCTTCAGAGAGATGAGTGTCGTGATGGGGAGGAGCGGAGACAAATCCCTCCATCCTGCCCGGTCGTGGAGCGAAGGATGAAGAGGAGGAAGGGAGGAGGAGGGTGCAGCAGTGTGTGTGTTGGCCGCCGTGTGCAGCCGCTGGACGTGTTTGTTCGAACGCTGATTGTCTCCGTGCGCGTACGACCGGTGCGTGTGGACGTCGCCGGGCGCGTCCGCCGCCGCGTTGCCGTTGACGAGCGCGGCGGCGGCGGCGTGCTTGACCTTGCAGTGCAGCCGCAGACTGTCCCGCCGCTTGGCGCTGTACGGGCAGAGGTGGCAGGTGAACGGCCGCTCGCCCGTGTGCACGCGCACGTGCTCCACCAGCTTGTTGGCAGTCCGCGTCAGGTGGCCACACCGGTCGCACCGATACTGGTTGCCCTGGCGATGACCCTGGAAGTGAACCAGCAGCTCCTGCTGCCCGGGAAACGACCTCTGGCAGATGCGGCAGCGATGCTCCGAGGTGCTCCTCTCCGGCGGGGTTGCCACGGCAACTGCCAGAGTGGTGGTGGCAGTGCTGCTGGAGGAGGAGGAGGCGGAGGCGGCAGGAGGGGTGATGGGGCATCTGGGAGTCAGGAGGGTAGGCAGGTGTTAATGACACACACACACACACACACACACACACACGCGCGTGCGTGCACACACACACACACACACACACACACACGCGTGCGTGCACACACACACACACACACACACACACACACACACACACACACACACACTTAAAGATACAAAAAAGAAATTCTGAAGAAAAAACACAAACAGGAAATAAAGATGGACAACATGTTTGTTCCCAAAAGTGAAGCCAAATCATCCTGATCGCCCCCTGGTGTCTGGCTGCAGTATTGGCCATAAGCCCCGCCCCCTCCATGTTAGCAGATGGGACATGAACGAAACAAAAAAAAATGAAAGTTGAAAAAAGGTTTCTGTCTTATCACAACGATTTGGTTGAGAGTGTGTGTGGGCGGGACCTCTACACCACGGCTTCACACTCCACGACCACTACGCCACACACTCGAGATATTTTTCGCTTCTGAAACACACGCGCGCATGAAAATCAAAAGGTGACCTCACCTCACGCCTCCGCCGACCGCCGTGTCGCCCCGCGCGTGCGTGTCAGCGTGAGCCCTCATCTCCGCCTCCTGATTGGTCGAGTGGTCGCACGCGCAGCAGTGCAGCGAGAAGGAGGCGCGCTCCCATTGGCGGTGTCCCGTCATGTGGCTCTGGAAGAGGCCGCAGCCCTCCGTCTCGAAGCCGCACACGTGACACCTGGGAGGGGGTGACAGCATGTGTCACAGTAGCCATGGCAACCAACAGGTATTTGATTCTTCCTCATGTTTCTTTATGCATTATCTTCTGATAATAACTCGGATCGAGTTTAGACAAACAACAAACTAACGATTTGAAATTAAGATACATCGGCTGACATATATATGTATATATTTTTATTTTTTACTGTCAATAATTCCTATGATGTCGAAACCTCTATGACAAAAAAATGTAATTAAGGCCTGATATTGATTTAGGTTGACCATAAACTATGAATAAAAAGAAAACACAAATTAAAACAAATATATATAACTTGAACTTTTTTTATTAGAAAAATTATTTCATGTAAAATGTACTTTTTTCTGCATTGTTTATTCTGTACAATAAAATATGTCATAAATCAGTACATAAGTTATAACAAGTAATTACAGGTAGAAAAACACTTTTGATTCATCATCTGTGAATAACATGATTCAAATTCAGTAATAAAGTTGACGAAGGGATTCAAATTATTATTCTTGTGCTTCAATCTTTGTGAGGACCTTGGTCACAATAAGACCTTATGAGGACCTTCTTTTGGAATGTGGAAGATTCTTTGCCTCTTCATGGTTTTCCAGGGTTTCAGGGAAGAATTAAATTTGGTGTCCTCACAAGAACAGAAGCGTAAACTTGCATGTGTGTGTGTGTGTGTGTGTGTGTGTGTGTGTGTGTGTTACCTGTAGAAGTAACCTGTGGTTTGAGATCTACTGTGGCAGGTTTGGGTTTCTGTGAGGACAAAAAAAAGGAGAAAAAAAAGGGGGGGGTTATTGTTGTGCTTAGCGACTCATGAAATAATTCCTCCGCTGCCATATATATATATATATATATATTTTTTTTAATGTGCACTCCAGACTGTGCTAATGAAGAGCCCCCTGTGGAAGTTATCACTGGTGCGCTGTGTGTTCGGCAGCATGAATCTATAACACGGACCAAAAAGAACAGTTCACCGGAAGACGATCATTAAGAAGTAATAATAACAAAAAGGTTTTTAAAAACAACACTGCAGGCAAACTGAATGCTCCTAGATCTGTATTTGATGAAGTGAGTGCAGTTGTTAAAAAAGGCCTGTAGCAGCTGAGTAAATAAACTGGAATCATGTTATTAAAACTTATTGAATCATATAAAATAAAATCCAAAAGTGAGACTGCATGGTTTTCTGTTACAATTAATTAAATTAGATTTTATACATCTACTATTACCAGATTGTTCCTAAATAAATGTTTTAGCTTGTTAGCTTTTAGCCTCCTGCATATTAACCTAAATCACAGTGGGAAGCTAAAATTAGCCCTATAACACTGCAAAAAAATACAGTAGTAGGAATGCAACAAAATATTTTAAATTATTGATTAACCGTATGATGTTCTTGACTATAAGAATAACCGTTTGCTCGATAAAATGCCACAAAAGTGTGAAATTATTACTTTTCTGGCAGCATCTGGTGGTAAAGTTGCAAACCGCAACCAACTGGGCGACCGACAGGGGACACTTTATGGTGTCGCACCGCCGATTCCTTTTCCGGTTCGCAGCAGCGTCTGAAAATTCAGCGTGAACGCGACGTATTCTGGACCGTTTACTTCAACAACCGTATTCAACATGACGTAGTTGAGACTCACACGGAGGTCGGGTCCACCTCATGGAACTATATTTAACTCATATATGGACACAGAGTTATGGACAATATTTTCAATTTCTGGGAATAAGTTCTTTCTAATTATTAAACACTGTAGATTTAAGTAACATTTGAATTTTAAAAAAACTTTTTGTCGAGCTGTTTGTTGAAATTACAAAGAAAAACATATATTTATGGAACGTTTTTGAAAACCTTTTTCATGAGGAACCAATGGGCTACAAGCTGATTTTTCCACAGACGGGGTTTGAGTGGGACATTGTTGGTTCTGGAAAAGGAAAAAGTTCTCTTCGGATCAGTTTGTCAGCGGTACTGATGAGCCTTTAATCCCTCCGCGCTGACTGACAGTGTCATTTCTCATTATTGCGTATCACACCGGGACCGGCGAGGCAGCAAATCAATGATGAGCATCACGCCGACTCGTTGTTTGAATAAGAAAACGCTCCCGTGAGGCATCTGTCAGCAATCAAAGATCTACGCCTCCTCAAGCAAACTGAGCAAGCTCAAAAACACACTGATCGTAATTCCTGTGTGTGTGTGTGTGTGTGACGTAGATTACCATGTGGAGGGTCCTGGGTCCTCACAAGTGGGGGAGAACAGAGTGGGTCCCCATTCAGCTTCAAAACAGGACTGTAGAATCAGACACACACAAACACACACACACACACACACACACGGTGAGTCATGAACACACATAATTGTCCGGTCAAATGAAGCATCTGCCTCTGCAGTCGGTCGGGTCAGAGGTCACCAATGACCGATGACAGGAAGTGACACGTTACCTGCTCCTGGTGGGCGGAGTCGACCTCTCCACAAGCGGATTGTTCGATTTGCTGACCCTCTCTGCAGAAAGACACACACACACACACACACACGTCTGTCTTCAAAGTGACGTCATGGTGACTGGTCAGAATGTCGTTGTGTATGACCTCATTGTGTGTGTTTGTAACAATATGACATCATGACAGGTTGTCTTGAGTGTGTAGTTTGTGTGCATGTGTGCGTGTGTGCGTGTGTGTGTTCGTGCTACCTGAGAGCTGGTGGAGCAGCGTGGATGCCAGGTTAACCGACATGTCCTGCCACAGCACGGCCCTGAGGCACTGGTCCTCCATCTTGGCTCCAAAGAAGAGCTGCTCCTCCGTCTTTGCCCTGGACAACAACACGCGGTCGGCCAACTTGGCTCCGGGGAGGAGCCCGTTCTCCGTCTTGACCCCGGAGAGGAACCTGTTGCCCGTCTTGGCTGCAGAGAACGGCCGCTCGGCAAGTTTGGCTTTAAAGAGAAACTGATCCTCCATCTTGGCTCCGGAGAGAAGCTGTTCAGTCATCCTGGTCCTGGAGACGTCGTCCTCCTCCATCTTCACTCGGAACTGGAACTTGCCGGCGACACTGTCGCTCGTCTTTGAGCTGGCGGACTGGCAGTCTCCGTTAAAGAAACTGTCCTCCATTTTGAGGGCCGAGAGACGCGGCTCTGCCAATTGGGCTCCGGGGTGCGACTGCGCAGCCGCCTTGTTGCCACCGAGATCCCGCTCTACTGGTGTGATGGTGAAGCGATGGCGGCTCGCCCCCTCCGGGGAAGACGAGCTTGTCTCTTTCGCGGCCGGCCGATCGCGGACGAGGTCGCAGACGACCATCGCGTCGACTTCCACGGGCTCCTCTTCCTCTTTGACCCTGACGCCGGGGCAGTTCACCTCCTGCCGCTCTGTGATTGGTGGGAAATCAGTCAGTTTGTGGTACTTTTCTTTTAGACATTTTACAAACTAAACCAGACACACACACACACACCTGTACCTGCCAGTTGCCTCAGCAACTCGGACGCCAGCGTGTCCGTGGCGGCGGCGGTGTTGCCGTCAGGCGTGTGCGTGAGGGACGGCGGCTCGGGACTCGCCCCGGGGCCGTCGGGTGAGAGCGCGAGGCCCGGCTCGTCCTGCTGCCCGCCGCGCACCTCCAGCGGGACCTCGAGCCGCTGGGGCTCCGCCTCCGCTTGGCTCCCAGGATGCACCTGGGCCTTCTGGGTGGCCTCTGAGGAGAGAGATGAGACGACGTTATCAAACCTTTATGACAGAGAAATGTAATTGAGGCCTTATATTTTATAATTTCACAATAACTTCATCATGAATAACTATAAACAAAAAGAAAACAGAAAAGCTATTTTTTTCTGCAACTGTACAATAAAAGATTTCATATCAGTAAACATGAGCTCTGATACCGATAAATATTTTTCATAGAAGAAATATTTCATAGACTAACCGGCAGATTAAATAACAATAAAGATAATTGTTAGTTGCAGCCCTATATATGTGTGTGTGTGTGTGTGTGTGTGTGTGTACGTGCTACCTGACAGCCTGATGAGGAGGTCAGACGCCATCTTGGTGCTGACATCAGGGCTGAACAGAGAGGTGGCTGCTGGGAAGGGGCTCGAACCTGCGGCGCGTGTGTCCGGCGCGTGTTCAGCGTGTGTGTTGGACACACTCAGCGAGCGAGCGTCACCACCACCGCCGGTGTGTGTCTGTGTGTGTGCGTTTGCAGGGTGTGTGTGTCGTTTGGCTGCATCACAGGGAGGCTGCAACACACTCGACCCACGCTTCATTTTCCTACGTGCGTGTGTGTGTGTTTGCAAAAAAAGAGAGGGAGTCAAAACTCAGGAGAGGAGGGCAAGAGAGAAGGAAGAGGAGGAAGGAGAGGAGGAGGAGGAAGGCAGTGTTTCTAAAATAAGACGACTGTGTTCTTCATCATATGGAAGTGAGGAGAGTATGGTACAGAAAAGAAAAAGAGGAGGAGGGGGTGAAGGAGAAAACAAAGGAGGATTCGCTCTTCAGACGGAGCGGCTGCTGTTTCTCATTGACCTGAAAGAGAGAGAGAGAGAGAGAGAGAGAGAGAGAGGGAGAGAGAGGGAGAGAGAGGGAAGAGGGGAGACGGAGGTGAAGTAGATGGATTGAGAGAAAGAGAGGAAGAGGAAAACCTTGAGGACAAAGGGCGAGAGAGGACAGGAGAGCATTGAGACACAGAGGAGAGAGAGAGAGAGATAGAGAAGAGGGGGGATGAAGGGATGAAGAGGAGGAGAAGAAGAAAAAAGAAGAAGGAGCATGAACAAAGTGAATCTGTGAATGAATAAATCATTGAATTGAAAAGGTCCAATAATAATAAGGGGGATAAATCATCTCTAAGGCTATCGCCATGGTAACGGACCCCGCTGTGCCGTCTCCTGCCCTGACACCCCCCCACCACCTGAAGACCCACTGACCAATCATCAATTCATGATCAATAATCATCATCAATGATCAGTCCGCCTGCTGACCGCTGTTGGTCCTGATCACTTCCTGTTCCTGAGAGTTTAACAATCAACTCATCTTTAATATTATTGGGTGTTACATAAACAACAAAATCAGAAATTTGACAATAAATAAAAATGTTGGTATTTAAAAATCATATTTCAGAAGAACTAATGCAAAAAATATATAAATATAGGTTAGAAATATAATAATTATTTAATTAGACAAAATACTTTGTCATCTGTTGATCAAGAGCAAATCAAAACTCATTAAATCAAATGGATAATAGATATTAAAATAATAATCATAATAATATGAATAAAAATAAATATAAAGATGTAAGTCAAACTCAACATATTGTATTCATTAAAAATGGAAATAAAAAGACATTTTTCAACGAGTGGAACCGAACGTGCCGCTCGTGGCCTCGGTTCACTCTCTACCCTCGTCGACCCCGGTTCGTTCAGCCTCCTCCCGCCTCCGTCTCTAGGCGACACGGTGCGGACCGCCGCATCCGACCGGGACGCGAAGATGACCGGACCCCCCCCCCCCGGTCGGCCGGTGTCAACCCCCCCCCCCGTGTCCCGCGCCGTTAGCTGGTTGTCGGTGCCCCCCCCCCCCCCCCCCTGCATCATGGCTGAACGCCGCTCACACTCCTCCGCCACTGCGAGTCAGAAAAGTCACCTCCCGGTGCGGGATGACGCCGGAGCTGCCAACTCCCGCACGACCGGCCGATTCGGGCAATTATTAACGCCCCCCCTCCACAGTTACCGGGAATGAGGGCAGGTGTCAGGAGCCCCGCTCTGCCCCCCCCCCTGCAACATGGCTGAACGGTAACCCGACCTCACAGGACCTCAGGACTGTCTCCACGGGTCAGTTGACGTCGATCACCGGACGACGGTTGGCGTCCCGACGCCCCTGCTCACACGGGTCGGACGCGTGTCCGGCGGCTCATCCTTCCCTGCGTGACTTACCGGTACCGGGAGGGCAGGTGGCGGCGGCGCTGGTGGTGCAGTACGGGGCATAGCCTACATGTTCAGGTCCCTCCCGCTGCCCTGACATCCTCCCCCGCCCCGGTCCCTCGGTCCTCGGTGTGAGACGGAAACAGGAAAAAGAAAAGGGAAAAAGGAAAAAGGGGTTTGGATTCGTTTCTTCTCCCGAGCCCGAGGATGACGGGTCGGTCACCGAGCAGGGCAGATGGAGGTTTCCGCCTCCGTCTCTCTCTCTCTCTCTCTCTCCTTCTCTCCCAGTGTGTGTGTGTGTGTGTGTGTGTGCCAGAGAGAGATGCAGTGTCCTCGCGCGGGATCACCGGACAAGGGCAGGACCCGCGGTCACACGCGCTCGTCGTCCGCCACTGCAAAAAAAAATAAAAAATATAAATATAAATCAATGTGAATTTCAATACTGATGAAAAATGACCAACCACCGGTTTAGAGACACGTGCTGTGTACAATGAAGAGCAAGGGGTCACCGCTGGGACACGTGACAGGTCAAAGAAATACAATGGACATGGCCGGATGATTCTTCTTCGTGGCCAAAGGGGCAAATCTCTTTGCTGTTGGACACCGAAGTGAGGCCACAACGTTAAAGCTACAGTGAGTAACATTTAGAATAACTTATTCACCGAAATCGAATAAATTGTCCATAACTATGTTGATAAATGAGTTTAATACAGTCACATGAGGTGGACCGACCTCCGTGTGAGTCTCCATGTTTCTACGTCGCGTTGAATACGGTTGTTGAACTAAACGCTCCAGAATACGTCGCGTTCACGTTGAATTTTCAGACGCTGCTGGAAAAACAGAAAATGGAATCAAGCGGTGCGCCGCTATAAAGTGTCCCCTGTCGGTCGCTCAGTTGGTTTGCGTTTTTTTGCAACTCTACCACCAGAGGCCGCCAGAAAATACATTTACATTTATTTTTTGAGGGGAATTTTTAATGGGCCGCCACTGAATAGTAGTAGTTAAATTTATCAAATGACTACAAAAGTAGTAGGGCTAGAAATAGTATCATTAGGATAATTGTATCATTAGGATAATTATTATTAATACTAGAATAAATGTAGTAGTAGTAGTAGTAGCAAAGTTGTAAACGTTCAGTAGTTTGTTGTAATAGTACTAGTAAGAAGTATTAATGCAACCAGTAACAGCAGAAGTAAACGTCACAACAAACAGTTGTAGTTATACACATATCAAGTAGAAATGTAGTATGCAGAAATACATGTTAGTAAAAGATGTGAAGTATAGTTAAAAAACAATACTATTATAGTACGTGGGTACAGTTGTAGTAAAAGTAGTGGAGCTTAATTGTGGAAGACGCAGTAGAAGTAGTGAGGGTTGTAGAAGTTCTACTGGTTGTAAATTAGCAGTAGTATTAGAAGTACCCATTCAAATACTGCAGTAGTGTTTTGCTGCTTAATTCCAGTTAAAGATTGCAGTGGCCAGACTCCGCCTGCAGGGGGAGACAGAGGCGGCTGATTCCCCACTCCACAGTCACTCGTGGTTATTGTATTTTTTGTTTCTTACTGTTTTATTGTTCCAGAACCAAAAGACTCATGTTCACCAGCTGACCCCGACCAGGGCGCTCCTCCTCTTCATCACCACCCTTCATCCTCAGCATCACAGTCTCTGCAGCAGAAACACACAAGTTAGAAGAGTCACACTGACGCATCATGTCCAGTCAGACTGGATGGACATTCATAGTTCACCAATCTCTGCAGCCCACAGGACTATGGACACAGACACCTGAGGTTAAGATCCCTTTTCTAAAGAGACACCCGGCATCAAGACTAAACTGAACGAGGATGGAAAATGTATACCAGAGAACGACCTGAGAAACAAGAAATGAATAAAAACATGAATCATGGAATACATTATAGAGAACTTTAAAATATAAAAACACAGCTGTTGTCATTGTAGCATGGTTTTTCTTTTTTTAATCTGTGGCTTCATTTTCTATATGTGATGGAAATTCATCAGTACAAAAGTCTATTGAAAGTAGTACGGTGGCCCTGAAGTGCAAATCACAGCGACAAATGAGAAAAACACGATGGCATTATGAGAAAACCCAATGACAAACGAGAGAAAACAAGGGCAAATCCAAAAATACAGCAGCATTCAAAATAAACAATGAACCACAACAGGAAATAACTAAACACAAAACATGATAAATTACAGAACATTTTCTTATTTGTCGTTGTGTTTTTTGTCGTCGTGTTTTGCACTTCAGGGCCACCGTACGATATTGCTTAAAAACTGCCCCTGTAGTAGTAGATCCAAGTTGATTGGGGCTTCAGGCAGTGATTCAGTAAAACTACCAGCTCATTGAACAACGACAGGGAGGGGTCAGGGGGTGAGGGGGGGTTTGAGGGGCTGAGGTGGAGGGGGGATGAGATCCTGGTGGGAGGCGGCTACAGCTGGTGAACATCCTGTTGGTGTGTGTGACGGCGTCTAAATCTCAAAGAAAAACCTTGGCAACAAAAATCTCATTAAACCCTGGAGCCTGTTTACCAGTGAATATACAGATTTATTAAAGGGTAAAATTACTTTATCTCAATATCATAAGCTGAGAAAAACTGTTGGTGACGTGGGAAAAAAAAATACTATATTATAGTTCAATTACTCACGTTTATCTCGTATATCTTCCAGAGGATGTAATTGGTCAGTCAGTCACTAAGAGAGGATGTGTCCAGAAGAGGGTTTTGTGTTTTTCAAAACCTGGCAATCCAAAAGTTTTTCTGATCTATAAAGCATCTGTAAATAATTGGTTAATCATTGATAAAGCCAGTAATTACAGCCTAGATAAAAGCAACTATGGACTGTTTGTTGTTGAACTTGTGATGGACTCAGGGATACACCCCCCCCCCACCTCCCCTCCCCTCCCTCCAGATCCTGGACTCTGAGATCTCGACAAACGTTAAGTTCATCCTCACTGATCTCTGTCGGGATTCAAACAGTCCAGAGGACTGAAAGAAAGTGATTCTTCAAAAAACGAAATATAAAAAGGAGGAGAAGAAGAAGATCTTTAAGTTGCCGGTGATTTTCTGGACATATTGACTTGACTCTGCTCTGTAAGGTAGGAGGCCAAAATTCATCCTGCTCTCTTACACTCATTCATTCGCTTGTAAAGTTATTATTCAAATGATAAACTGGCTTTAATGGTTAACATCTCATTCATGACAATAACTAATTGGACTTGACAGTCCAAAAAAAAAAGAAAGACCAAATAAATATGTAAAATAGGAAGCAAAATGAAAACAGCAGTTCAGAAAACATTTACTTATGATAAAATTTAATATATTGTCTTTATTTAGATTACTGATTAAATATTAAACAAAGTTTGGATTATATGTCGGCTGTTTATTTTATTGACTGTCTATTTTAAACTGGTGTTCTTTCAAAAAAAAATCCTTATCTTTTCTCACTGCTTTTTGATTTAATCTTAAATTTGTACTCATTTTATTATTTGAAAAATGTATAATGCACTTGCACTATGAGAACGTGAATGTGCACAGAAGGGTTGTTATTTCCATGAATAAAAATAAGACCCTATCTGTGTCTCCATAAAAGTAAGGGAAGTATTGAGAGAGACACACTGACACATTGTTGGTTTTGGTCTTTTCATTCATTGTTTAACAATTTTAATCCGATCAGAAAAGGTGAAAAAAGTGGAAATGTTAGTTGTTTTTTTTAAAGCTATGAATTATGTTTTTTTTTGTGTTTTGTGTTCAAATTTTCGGTTGATAGAAAAAGTCTGATTAATCGTCTCCACCGTCTCTCTTGGCTCCGACTGAAGATGCGCTCCACCCTCCACTGTTTCGGGATGGGCGTGGTCTTATTCTCGCTGGCTCCGTCCACAATGTCGTTCTCCCGTGGTGCAAGCCACACCTCCTGTCAGGACATGATTCCCGGCCACATCCGCGCTCAACCCCAGGACCCGAGGCACAGCTACGTCACCCTGCGGACATCTGCCTCTTCTTACCTGCCTGGACAGTTTATCACAGGTAGAAATTGACTATTAATTCACAGAGGAGTTGACTAACCAACTAACTAACTCACCCGATGTGACAGTCATTCACAGGTTGTAACTCTTAAATAACTAAATGTTTAAAGAACTAAGGACTAAATTACTTTTACTTGTCAGCACAACTGCTTAGTACTGAAACTAAACTACTAAACTGTGTCCTCAGTGAATGTCCGAAGTTCTCGGGACTTCATGGGTTTCCTGCTCCAGGCACGCAGTGTGGCGGTTGCTGGGGAAAGAGCCGGCGCTCGGGTCGGGGCCAGGGCCAGAAGTGGAGTTGGAACAGGCGTTGGGTCTACGAGAGTCGGCCTGGGGTTAGTGGGTGGCGCCTGGACCCTCACCCCACCTGGCACCCACACCCTGCGCTGCCTCTCAGAGGGCGACACCCTCACCCACTCTGATAAACAGCTGAAGAGAAACCTTTCATTTGTGTGGAGGGCTCCTGACGCACCCATGGGTGATATACGATTTTTGTGAGTAGGAGCCGACCAATATTTGCTGAAAAAAAAAATAATGGTAAATGCAAATTTAGGCAAAAGTTATCAAAAATTCTATTCTATTGTCAATATTTTGTTTATTTCCGTCTTTTTTTATCAATGCGAAAACCTCTTTGTCTGTCATCCCAGCATCACGGTGGTGCAGTCCTACTTTGTGTACTGGGCAGATATTGAATCTGCAGTGGTGCATGATGGGAGTCACAGATTTTGGAGTGGAAGTAAAACCACAAGGGTGGATGGAGGGAGTACACCGTTTGCACTGCAGGAAGATGAAGTCTCTGCTTTGGCAGGTATGCAAATGTTGAACAATGTCACTCCAGAGGCAAAACACAAACTAGGCATCTTTCTGTCTCCTATCTACACTTTTTCTATACCTTGTTCTTTTCTCACCCTATTGCCCCACAGCTCTCAGAGCCTATAGAGCATCAAAAAAACAAACAAACGAGACAAGCAGCCCGGCTACTACCATAGGACACCCTACGTCAGAAAGCAGTGGAACCCAAAGCTACAGATCTTTGGAAACAGTCGCCCGTCCAGTCTTGGAGATGAACAGCTCTGCAACTTTGTCATCTCTTGGAAAAGACCACCTGTCCAATCAGGGATTCAATGAATGGAACGGCCCTAACACTTCAGGAACTCCTCAAAATGCTACAAGTGGCATTGACACTGATGGTAACTCAACTTCAGGATCACTCTCAGGTGTGACAGAAGAGGCAGGTAGTGACACAGGGAGCTTTTTTACTCATACCGAGGACCCTAAGAGCTCTCATCTATCAACAACCCACCTCCTTCCCATACCCTCTTTCTCCTCATCTGAGGAGTCTACAGAGACGGGAATCACTACCACTTTTCTTGCAAACATCACAGTTCAAAATGTAACCAGTCCTCTGTCCCTGCTGCACTCCCGTGCATCCTTGCCTCATCTAAAAGATGTTGAGATGGAAAGAAAAGAGGACAAGATAAAGTTACAGGATCAAAAACTGCCCACCGTTCCTCAGACAAAAGACACAATGGTAAATACCCAAACCACCACATCTAAACCTTCAAGCAATCACAGCTTCCTCAATACAAATCCCCCGGGACTCATTAACCGCAATTCAAGAGAACCAATCCAGGATCAGACTAATTCAGTGAAGTTCGAGACACAGAGTAGTTCATGGAGCAGACGCCTGACTGAGTCTCAAATGAGTCTAATAAAGGATCAATACGGTAGCCACTCACCTTCCCCGCCCCATAATTTTCACCTAAAATCTTTTCTCTACCCCCAAACGTCTTCACACAAGCCTTTTTTTCAGGTTCAACCCCTCCCATCCAAACCCCCTCCCCAGTCCCAAACAGGTACTAGTCAGACCTTTCTCTTTTCCCAGACAGCTCCACCCAAGGCCTTTCCCCAGTTCAAAATCTCTTTACCAAATTCCACTCTCCAATCCAGATCTCCTACACCACGGTCCATTCTGCAATCCCACACAATTTCAACCCTTTCTCAGACTGCATCTACCCAACAACTCTTGACCAACACACACTTTCTATCCTACTACAAGTCTTTGAGCGATATAACCAAATCTCAGCCCGTAAATAGTCCTTCTGGACCCAAAACTGGGCCAAGGCAAACTAGTCAGCCTCACCTTCAGCTACAAACAACTGTCCCTCTGAGGAGCCCACCTCAACCACAACGTCTGAGCAGCTATCCCCAGGCCTTTCCCCAAACTATCACCTCTCAAACTCGGGGCTTTCCCCAGACAGACCAGTCCCAGTCTAACAAGCAACCTGAGGCTTTGAGTACCTCTCCCCATCCATGGTCCCAGCCCAGTACCCAAACTGGTGCACCCAAGCCACATCACACTGAATGGAAGCAAACTCAATCCTCATTAACTCCTCGATCTATGAACCCTCTACCTTTCACATCAGGGTTTGACACAGTCTTTGCACCGAATGAAGGAAAAGGTGTCACAAATCATCTGTCTCAAGCTAAGATCAAAACCATTAGCCTAATGTTTGCTATTTCTTCAACAAAACCTTCACCTAATTTTTCTGGGTCCATCCTCCATTCCACTCTCCAGTCCCCATCTTCTACTCCCACGTCTACCCTTAACCATCCTAGCTCTGCCACCCCTCTTAAACCCTTGAGAGGTTCCACCCTGGTATCAATACATCCATCTTTCAGGTCAACATTGTTCACACGTTCCTCATCCTCCTCCATGAAGAACCAGCCCATAACAAGTCCTGCCCTCCCTGCTCTCCCCTCTCCTTCCCCGATCTCTGTTCCTCCTCATTTTCCATCTGCCCAACCCCCCCCTACTTTTCCTTTGCCTTCCTCAAACTCTTCCAACTATCTATCACCAACCCCCTTGTTTTCCCCTGCCCCCCTTTCTAATCCTTCCTCTCCTCCCTTTACCTCTTCAAAGTCATACACAGGTTTGGCATTTTCCCCACCCTCTTCTTCTGCCCATTCCCCCTCCCCCACTTCCTCAACTGCCTCTTCTACCTCTTCTATTTCCTCTGCTTCTTCCTCCCTCTCACCTCCTCCTTTTACCACAACACCCTCTTCAGTCTCACTAGGTTCCTTATCTTCCTTTATCTCACCTTTCATCCATTCATTTTCTATATCCTCCCAGTCTACCTCCCCTTACCCAGGACCCTCTCCAGTTCCCCTTCGCGCTCTCTACAACCTCTTTATGTCCTCTCCCTCCCCTGCGCCCTCCCAGAAACGAACCCTAGAGGAAAGCTTGCAAACCCAGAACCACATTGCACCGTCTGATCCTGAGTCCGACTTCACCCCAGCAACACAAAGAACAGTGGTTCACCCAAACCCCGAACCTCATCCAAACCTTGACCAAAACTTCAAACTAAATCTTGGACATGGGTTGAAACCAAACCTTCCCAACTCTGATACTAAACTCAAACGTCCTTCAAATCCATCTGGAACTCCAAACAAGGAAGGAAAGTATCCAGACATTGTCCCTAGACACAGTGCCTGGGAGCTGGGCATGCTGCTGGGCTGCTCAGCTGGCTTGGGCATGGTGTTGGTGGTTGGGGTAAGGTACATTTACCGTCAGTCCTGTGGCAAACGGACAGAGGTGACACTGAACGACAGGGAGAGAGAGTATGAGAGAGGGGAAAGAGGCTTGATCCATGTCCAGGAGTGTGGAGATTTGGTCCGAGTCCGGAAAATCAGAGAGAACAGTTTTATGCTTCTGGCGGAGTATGATATACTGGCATCACCTGCAGACTGAAATACAGGTAACATATATAAATACAGACATGTATTTATAAATGGACAGTTTAAGAGATCAAAATATTTCTTGAAATCAGATCTGCTGCGAAGGCAGCAATAAGAAGCCCTTACGATGTTTACATTGAAAAACATATACATTTTGTGAAAAATGTGCCTGAGATTTCTGCCTTCAATATGTTTAGAGAACCTAAACTACAGTCTGCCTCCTGATATAACGTAGACAAGGCTAGGATGACGTACACCGTTTGGTAGAAAACTTTTTGGTTGTTGTTTTTTGGCATGCATGACATTAATCGATAGAAAATTTATAAAACCAGATTACAATCAGAGTACAGTGATGGTGAGACACAAGGGTTGTAATAAATCTAGCTCTATGATTGTATAACTGGATGACAAAAGCGCAGGATTTGTGCGTGGCTCTAGTATGAAGCATTACTGATGTTAAACCTTTTTTTTGTAAATTGTCATGACGTATGGATGCACTTAATAATAAAGTATTTTTTCATAATCATACATGACGTCTTTCTTTCCTGAGGATGAAGCTCTAATTAGACACAGGCATGTTAAAATTTTAAGAGAAAGTTAGAAAATCTTTTCCCAAGGAATGTAGTCTCTATTGGTGCGGATTGAAATATGTACTAAAATTAAGATTAACACGCTACAAATCCTGTAGTTTACGTGATACTTAATCCAACAGATGTCTGGTCTATTTAAGGGGACATTGATATAGCACAGCATAATTATAATTAATAACCTCATGCAATTCGAATAATATTGGTATAATTTTCAGAAGTTTTTTGGTTTATTTCCTTGTAGTTTTTCATATAAACAAGGTCCACACTCATACAGATCGAGCTCACCATCCTTCTTTCTGAGAATATACTACTGTCACAACAATCGCACTGTAAACCGTTACTGGACACATCAGCATAACGACCAGTAAAATGACATTTGTGCTGTAGAGACACTTGAGATGTAAAAGATTCTCTACGGGCAAGGCTGGACACTTGGCATCTGATGCCGTCAGTTCAGCAACACTCAGTCAAAATTAGTCTAATAAGGAAGGTTTCGGTGAAAGATGCGCTACTTTTAAGTAATGAGCAGGTTTACAAGGATTCACCACTAATAATAAGGCGTCTTCCACCATCAGCTCCAGCTCCGGTGGGTCGTGATGATGATGATGATGATACATTCACTGTTGCCCTGCTGAACAGGTGGTTCTTGTAATCAGGTTCCAGACCTAAAGTCAGCAAAATTCTGCCTGATCTCCAGCCTAGGAAGCAGATTTGATTTAGATTACCAACCCCCACAATTTTTTTTCAAAGACTGTTTCATATGACTGTCAGCAAGACAATGTCACTTTCAGCCATGAACTCTGTAAAATGTCTGGAAAAGTGGGTCCAGACATTTTCCAGGGTTTGCCTTTCACATACGACGAACACATTCAACAGGAACATTCCCGGAACATTCTGCGGCATCTTGGTAGAGCAGCAACATTTTTGTCTACAGTCATCAACATGAGATTTTCCTGCTGTATTCTCACATGGGCTCACTCAGACATTTTTTGGAAATTCCGTTCCCACATCCAGCCCATCTTTAAATTTCAGGAAAATGTCTGGACTTCAGAAAGAGCAGGTTTAGACCTTGATTAGAGAATCGTCTTGCATACAGATAAACGTAGAGTCCACCATCACAAAATAATGCGAATGTCGGCAAGACTATGTCTCTTAGACGTAGAATGGGGTATCGTCGACATACAGCTGTACAAGTATGCAGACTCTGATCTTTAATAAATACATTGTACAATTTTTAGCCAATTTGTTCCAGCACTTTATCATCTACAGTAACTCCTGCTTGATAGCGGATCATGAACAATAGACTCAGGGCTCCTTATAGTCCCAAGTGGAAAACCGCGTACTTGTTCAGAATCCGCAGCTCACGGGAAATAATTAAGATAATGATCATGATGCAAACATACAAACAGAATAAGTATGTTTGTGAATAATAATAATAAAAATTAAAAATAAAATAATTATGTGGAATCAAACCAAATGCGTAGCGAACTTTTCTCGCAAAACAAGATGTCACGGAATGACGCTGATGATGCTAATAACTTAAAAGACCCAAAATGGCGTCAGTCTCTTCAGTTGAAGTATTTGAACAATTGTCGCGTCCGAAATAGGAGGGGCTAACAATCGCGCAAGTGAAACACAAAAAGATCCTGCGGCCAAACTCACACAAATAACTTTGGTCTGAACGCACCATAAGAATCTGCATAGATCCAGTGAGGAGGAAGATATTTTGGCCGTTAAATTAGACTCACTAACACAACTTGCGTGTACAGTAGTACCTTCGTCATTTGGACCGATCATTCATTAATGTAACGCCGTCCCCCTCGCCGTAGGACTGCTCCCTGTCAACAAACAAACCTCATTTTGGAATGTGTCAACAAATCAAAACAGCTTTGAATATTATACTGTGCATTAAGCGTCAGATCATCCGGCATTAGTCTTTTCCTTCAACAATCAGTCACATTTTTCTGGCAGTGACATCTCAGAGTACGACAGAGTAGAAAAATGTAGGAAATAGCGAAGAAAATAGAATGGTCCCGGTAACTTCACCCGTCACTGCTTTTTCCATACCAAACACTCTCTTGTGTAATTGCATACAAAAATAAATTACGTAACTTTCGTTTCTTTTGAATATAAAAAGATAGAAATTCAAGAGTTTGTCATCTTCATAGAAACGTAGGAAAATCAAGGCAACCGGTCTCCTTCTGCACGCCGAGGTCTCTGTTGATTGGTTGAAATAAGGCACGTATGACTCCTGTCTGTCTGCTTCGCATCTCACAGTATGAACACTGTCGGAACACCGGCTTCGTCCTCGTCAGATGGGCTGGATGGCCGACAGCTTCACCGCCTGGACGGAGAGAGAAGAGGAAGAAAAAGTGTAGAGAGAGTGAGATGTTGAGAAAGTACAAAAAAAAAAAAAAAAAAAAACAGCAGAAGAAGAGGGGGCGTGAGAGAGATGTCAGTTCAAAGTTTCTGTGCTAAAATGTGAGAACTTGGTCTGGTCAGTGAAATCCCCCCACCGCCACCAGGTACTCGTGGGAATTATTGTATCTGTAGAAATCAAACAAATCACCACCACGTTTTCCCCTCGTTCTATTAGTGTGAGGACTAAATATGACCGGCCACGGGAGAAAAACAAAGTAGCAGATGTAAAGAGAGGAATGAATGACGATGCCTACGGAAATCATAATCATCACCCCGATAGAACCCAGCAGGTGCTTGATCAAGGGAGAGCAGGTGAGTTTGCAGCAGTGAGTCCAGTAGGGGGAGCTGTTTCACTCCGATCTTGATTATTATTATTATTATTTCATTTTTTTAATACTCTGAGGGGGGTGGATTTTAAAATAACGGCAGCCTGCTGGACGCACCGTCACAGAATCACAACAGCTCTGATTGTAAAAGGAAAGAATTAGCTCGTGTCCACAGGCGGCTGTTTTTGTTCTGGTTCCCGTGACTCCTCAAACGTTTATCGTTGCTAGGTTACCAAAACTTTGCCGTTAACGGTTTTTGCGAACACGACTGTGACAAGAGATGCACTTGTCCGACGTGAGGATGCTTGTAGTCGCTGCAAGATATGTCTACCTATATCTATAATGATAGGTATAGATATGTATAAATATAAGTGACACTGCCAGTGGATACTGCTGCCTGTGGACACAGTCCCATATTCCGTGCGAGTCTTTCCGACATTAAATCAGTGAGATCGCTTCTTGTTTGTGGTGTCTCTTCTCTACTCACTCAGCGGCGGCAGTGTTGGAATGCGGCCCTATCTCAACAACACACTAGACTGTAGGAGAGGAGACAAGGTGAAGAGGTTAGTGGTGGTGGTGGTCAGTGGTGGTCAGTGGTCTCAGCCCGGTGGAGAGGCAGCGTACCTTCTGCCGGGACGTCATCCAGCTGCGGATGCTCGGCACCAGGACGGAGCCGAGCAGGATCTGGGCCGGGTGGTAGATGAGCAGCGGCACCGAGATCAGGGAGAGGTGCTCGTAGCCCTCGAACACGATCTTCAGCATGGGGACACCTGGAGAGGGAGGGGCAGCGGGGGGAGGGGGGTGGAGGACGACCACGTGAAAAGGTCTGGATGATGGAACTGGATGATGGAAGAAGCTTTCGGAACTTTGTCTGTTTTCTGGATTTTGCTTTACACTTTAAATTTACCAACGGGAGTAAACAGCAGGATCTTTAAACGCGCTAATTTTGCTAATATGAGTCCGACCGATGTGGATTTTTGGGGAGTAGAAAGTTTTCGATACAGATAAATCAGCAGATAAATCACACAAATACAACCAAATACACAGAACTTGAATTAAGAAAATACCTTCTTTTTTTATATGAATTTTTCAAGTTTTCATATCAGCGAACAAAAAAAAACGCAGTCACTGATTTGTCTGTGAAAGACTGGGCTGATTTTTAATCGGTCAACTAATAAATACATTTCTTACCAAATGTTTGTGTGTGTGTGTGTGTGTGTGTGTGTGTGTGTGTGTGTGTGTGTGTGTGTGTGTGTGTGTGTGTGTGTGTGTGTGTGTGTGTGTGTACTTACCCAGGGTCAGTGATTTGTGTGTGGAGCAGAAGACGATGGCGACGGTGTCTGCAGGGCTGAATCCTGAGCCCGGCCTGCGGACGACAAGGACGCAAAGTACGAAAAATATTTTTTAAATACAGTCAGTGATTTTGTGGAGGAAAAACAAGAAGAAGAAGAAGAGTCTCACCTGGTAGAAAAGAGAAAAGTGAGCAGCATGAAGCTGAGCTGGATTGAGAAAACTGCAGAGGACGGGAAAAAAGATTTCACGATTTTTGTGATTCTGATTCTCGACTCGTATCGTGAACCGTCGCTTGTTGTTTGTGATACTGACTGATGAGCACGACGAGCAGCAGGCTGGTGGGGTCCAGCTCCACGTCGGGGTTACTGAACGTGTCGCAGAAGGTGGTGTAGATGATCATGAGCAGCACGGCGCTGCTGATGGCACCAAATGGCGGCTTCTTCCTCTCCAGGAACTCCCGGAGGAAGCTTCGACACACCTGTGAGTGCGCGCGCACGCGCACACACACACACACACACACACACACACACACACACACACACACACACACACACACACACACACACACACACACACACACACACACACACACACACACACACACACACACACACACACACACACACACACACACACACACACACACACACACACACCAGAGAGATGTGATGTCTACACCTCTGAACACAACAACGACAACAACACTAGTTTCTCATGATAACCATCACGTGAGACTCGTACCTGACCGAGGACCAGCGGCACCACGACTGTCATGAAGAGCTGTGAGAAGATGGAGGAGAAGGGAACGGAGGACGAAGAGCCGAGCTGGAGGAGGAAGAGGAGGAGATGATACAGTTTAGGTGAAACCAACACACCATCGTCACGACGTCGCGATGAAGTCAGAAAGTGATGTAAAAAAATCTCTGCGTCCCATAGGACAGAGTTCATTGTATGTTGTCACAGTGTGTGTGTGTGTGTTTGGACTCACAAACAGCAGCAGAAGCACCGGAGTCACTATGATTCCCTGCAGGACAGAAACACACAGTCACCGAGCGACAATGACGACTCATCACGTTCATTCTGAGTTCAGAATCTCACACACACACACGCACGCACGCACGTACGCATCTTACCAGGAAGCTTCCAAACGCTGAGTTGAAGATGGCAGCAGCCTGAAAGCACACACACACATATACAATCAGTTACCATGACAACATGCTGCTGCTGTTTGTCAAACTCCCATCGACGATGACAACCGATGTGACCGTGCGAGTGTGTGTATGTGTGTGCGTGTGTGTGTGTGTGTCTGTGTTACCTCGTTGCCTCCGACCGCCTTGGTGAGGATCACGGCCGACGACACCGGAGGGGGCATGCAGCTCACCGTCTGTAACCTTGGCAACCGCAACGGTGGGAGGACGAAGAGGAGGATGGAAAAGAAAGAGAGAAGAGGAGAGGAACCGTCGTCATGCGTTACTTAGCCGTGAGGGAAGTCAAAAGATTCCTCGATCAGTGATGGTGGTGCATCCTGTCTCGTAATCAATATTTGATTCCACAGTGCCCCCGTGTGGTGAGGAGAGTCACCGCAGCTAAGTTCAACGACAACACGACAAATAGTCTCAGATAAAAAAAACTTTAGTCAATTCACGGACAGTTTTGATTTGAAGGGGGCAACTGACAGGAAGTCACACACCAACGCACGCATGTTCACACACACACACACACACACACACACACACTGTACTGCCTGTAGTAGCAGTGAATGTGGGTCTTTCAGTCGGAACATAACTCATTCTATAGGTACAGTGAGGGAGGGACTTCAACAAAGGAAGGCATTCACACACACACACACACACACGCACACGCACACACGCACACGCACACGCACGCACACACACACACACACACACGCACACACGCTCTCTCTCCTACTACCCTCTGAGCAGCCATTGGTCGATGGCGGTCAGCGCCAGCACTCGGAGCAGCAGCCAGACTGCCAGCGGGAAGAAGACGAGCGTGAATGACTGGACAAAGAGATGGAGGCGGACGTGAAGCAGCGCGCTGGTCAACTCCTACAGAGACAAACGATGTAATGATAAGTCGATAACGGAATGATTGTGACAGGGCCGACAGTACGTGTACAGTACGTGTACAGTATGTGTACGAAATTTTCCCTTCGCTTTGACTTCACCTCAGTTTTCAGCGACAGGCCGCTGTTGAAGAAGATGAGCGACACGGCGACGTACGCGACCGTGACCTCGGGCTTCAGCGGACCTGAGAGAGAAGGAGAGAGAGAAGAGAGCACCTGTCAATCATAACAACCGATATTTCATATTCTGTGTGGATGTAACGGGTAGTTACATGTAACCTGGATTACAAATAAGTAACTATAATCAGTGACGAAAAAATGTGTGATCAGATATTAAAGTTACATCGTCAAGGGCTCGGGGATTACGTAATGATGATGTCTTGGAAATATGGCAATTTTAAAAAACGCAACAGTATATTACGCTGTACATTTCTCCTCTCGGGTTGCCAGTTCTGTTACTGTTTTATGTTATTTTCCATTGATTCAAAGATTCTGTAAACGCTATTTGCGTTGAAAATGTTTTGGGATGTTTAAACGGTTTAACAGATAAATTTGTGGAACCTTTTTTCCGGTTTAAAGTGATTTTGAGGTCATCCATAAGCATTCAGATTAGAGTACATTGTCCCAAACATTTGTCTCAAACGTTTCCCGGCAGCTTCGGAGCTGGGGTTTACGGGGAGCGCCTGAAGGCAGCACGCTGACAGTAGCAAACACAGGAGGAGATTTATCTTATCTGGAGCTGTGGAGGTGAGAATGACACAACTTGTTATCAGCTCAGTGACAAAAAACATCCATTTATCTTTATCACAACTTTCCCCGTTTTTTCCTCCACACACACACACACACACACACACACAAGAAAGGATTTTTCATCACTAAATAAAGAGATGTGTGATCAGGGAGGGCAGAATGTGGTGAAGTGACATCCGAGCTGCTGCTGAATGCAACGTGTCACTACAGTGCCAGCCAGGTATGCAACACACACACACACACACACACACACACACACACACACACACACACACACACACACACACACACACACACACACACACACACACACAGGAGCCTCTGTTAAGGAAGGGTAGTAGTAGCAGCTCACTCATGTACGATTAATAACCAAATTCCATTGAGAAAACCCTTAAATTAAAAGTCATCTACCTTTTACACTGACATACATATTAATTGTGCCATTAAATTCTACATTTCCATAATCAGTATCATTCACTCTTTAGTTCGACATCAGAGATAACACACACTTTTTCTCCCCAACTCGTGGGTTCACGTCCCCTGCAGTTCCTGACGGGTCGTCGCCGTGGTAACAGTTCAAAGTTGGTACTTTATAAAGAATAAAGCTCTGGTAGAAGAACCGCCTCCGCGCCGACTCGTTCGCTGACTCCCGCCGGTTCATTCGAGGTGTAAAGTTGGTCCCTGCGACGTTTGTGTGTGACCGCGAGCAACGAGTGAAAACAAAAGGGAGGAAAACTCTAGCGGAGTCTTGTCCGGTTCCGACCCGCTCGCTCACCTCCTCTGACGCCGACGCTGGGCTGCAGCTTGGCGGACACGATGACGAGCACGATGCCGATGATGAACCATTCCTTCCGCACCCTCGCCAGCAGGCCCATGTTTCGGACCCCTCTCCACCACACCAGCCCCGGCGGGGTCTCTCCGGCCCCCGGACACGAAGTGCTGCACAACTCCACCCTCCACAGTCTGTCACAAAACACGCAGGCAACAACACAGCAGGCGGAGGGACTTCCGGACACGTGGTGCAGCGGCAAGACAGTAAAGGCGGAAGTAGAGGCGCAGCAGAATTTCAAGTTACCGAGTTTCAATTACCGTAATATAAAATAAATTAATATCACATTGATGACAGCAGTAATACATTTAACCCTCATGCATCATTATGGACATTTTTGTCCATTTGACCAAATTGTCCCTCTTGACCTGCCCATCATTGTGGCCGTGAATATTTTGTAAGAAAGTCTCTCTCTTGAGAAATTTTGGAATTTAAATTTGAACTTTTCTAATAGATCACTAGAACACTTTTTACCACACTCTGAAGTCATTAAGATCATAAATGTCCACTTCCAAAGAAACTGCTCTAAAAACTTTACAAATTGATATTTCCTTTTTCTTTCTGCATAAATCTCTTAAACAACTCAAAACTACCAAACATTTAATCATTTTGAGGATTTGAACCCTTTAAATGCCAGCTTGATAAACCCTCTTAAGTCATTAAATAAAACTGTTAAAGTTAAATATGCATTTACACATTTTACAGACAATGTATTTGCATATAGGTAGAATCATGTTGTAGGCAGTGTGTGTGTGTGTGTGTGTGTGTGTGTGTGTGTGTGTGAAGTACCCCTTTAAGTGTCTGATTCAAATCTGTATTCTCAATTCAGTCTGTGAATTTTCAAACAGATTTTGAATTCCATTATTCTTCTAAGAATATTCATTGATGTAGACTTGAATACATTTATTTAATTTGTTTTGAATGTTTTTTGTAAAATCCCTCTTGAATATGAAAGATTTAAAGATTTAATTCTTTTAATGTTTTTATAATTCCTATATTTATTGCCTGTTAAAAAAACACTGGGACATTTCTCTGTAATTTAGTCTATTTGACACTTGTGGTCATCTATATGAAATACAGTTATCAATAGTTCAAAGCAAAGAAGAGAAGAGTAATAATTAAATATTGGGAACTACAAATTTAAAATTTAAAAAAAACCCAAATCATGACCAACAATAAATTCATTGTATAGTAAAAAAACAAACACAAAGATATGTATGAAATGAAAATACTTGTATTTTATCATTGATACAAGCACAAAACAAATTGAACAGGGGGAGATTATATGAACTAAATTGACAGTATATGACAGAAATAACGTTGTCATTCATATTGTTTTTAAGTTCAGGTGCTGTAAAATTGAGAACAAAGGATTCAACTGGTTCCCTAAACGAGAAGGTATCGATCTTCTCGTTCCGTCGGCCTCTGATCAGGATTCGGCCCTGTGGAGTCTGGACTGAGCTCCTAACGTTTCTCTGGTGTTCTTCCAGACGAGCAGCCGCCGCAGGGCGCCGGGCGAGGCAGACACCACGTCGGCGCCGTACGTCCCGAGCAGGGACTGAGCACGAGCGCGAGCCACCAACACCTGACGAGAGGACGCGCGGGGACAGAACGAGTGTGAACGCACGTCTGCAGACACACTGATGTGTGTGAGATGCTCTGGAGCTTTCACTCATATCATGTGATTCTCTTCGAGGCTGCAAGATTCTGCTCTCTCTCTCTCTCTGTTTTTCCAAAGTGAGAAGCTCGTGAGATATCCTCGAATGATTACATTTGATGGGATTGTTGGATTCACTACGTTTACACAGTTGACTCACTCACACACACACACACACACACACACACACACACACACACACACACATGCGCGCACCGAGCTGTCAGAGCTACACACTCCTGTGCCGGTGTCACGTGTTGAACAAACACGTACCTGAGCTTTCTGCTGCAGAGACACGTCTCCTGTTTCACAGGATACTTCATAACCCTGGATGAAGAACTCAAGGGCCCTGATGTAGTGACTCTGAGAGAGACAGAGAGGGGCGGGGGGCACTTGGTTTTATGAAAGTAAAAAACTAAAACTAAAACCACAAAACAGAGAAAATGTTGTTTTTTTTATTTGGAGGTAAATTTGAAATAATTTCCATCCTGAGAAAATACTGGAAGTTTACAATGAGGAACAAATGAAAATATTCATGAAAGTGCTTCAGAAGCTTCATAATAACTTACATATATGTTTATATGTTTTGCTCGTACCGTGGTGCAGTAGATGTTGCCCAGTAACAGGCAGGCGTCCGCCAGGTTGTGTAGCAGCCCGTTGATTCGAGTGATGTGGACCAACTCCTCCAGACAACGGATGGTTTCCTCCATGTTCCCCTCACTGTCACGAGCACACACGCACTCACGCACACACGCACACACAAACACACGCACACACAAACACACACATAGTGTGTTTACACAATCATGAGTGTCCCGTTGATGAGACTTATCTGGACTATTTGACGTTTACATGAACGACAGAAGAAATGCGGTTTAAGTGTGTTTGTGTGAGTGTGTGTGTGTGTGTGTGAATGTGATTGTACCTCTCCATAGACTTGGCCATAGCCTTGTAGGCCTTTCCAATTCCGCCTGCGTCATTCATCGTGACGCAAATCTGCATGTAGGTGTTGAAGAACTGGACGAACATAAAAATCGTTGAATCACTTTTAAACAATTCGCCTGGTGGAGCTCGACAATTTTTCTTACTGTCAGTAAACACACACACACACACAACACACACATACACACACACACGGCGTACCTTCTTGGCGGTGTTGTGGTCTCCTGTGCGCTGATAGGCCAGTCCCAGTCGGTGGGCCGCCTCCCCTTCGATCTGTTTGTCGTCCGCTGGAAACAGAAATGTTCACGTTCGCGTGAAAAAAGGATTATCGCTGCTGTCCACATTTTAATATCTGCCACTGTCAGAGGACAACGGGAAAACTCCGGAGCAGAAGGTTCCGCCAATCATGTTTGTGATGTCTCAGCTGGTTGCGGCCCAAGAACACGGGCCTCAACCAGAGCGCGACGGCCTCCACCTACACTCGGTGGCCATGCTGTAGCCCTTGTGGAGCAGCTCCAGGGCCTCGCTGTAGTTGGCGGCGTCCATCGGGGCGACGGCGAGTTGGTCATAGATCCTCCACAGTGTCTGGCGGGCGCGGAGCCTCAGGGGCCTGCCGGACAGGTCCAGCCATCCGCCGTCCTCCGCCTGTCTGATGCAGAGCTCCGCCTGCTGCCGCGCCTCCTCCAGCTCTCCTGCGGGACACAAAGCATCCGACTAAATCTCATCACCGTTCATCGTGTAGTTCTGGAGACTTTGTGTGTGTGTGTGTGTATGTGTTGTCCACCTTGCTGCAGGTAGAGCTCGGCCATGCAGGCCCGGGCCTCGGTGGCGGGCCGGGAGCTCCGCCCTTGCTCCCTGTCTGCGCAGCTGTGGAAGAAGTGCAGACTCAGCAACTGATCCTCCGGCGCTGAGAAGAACTGACCCAGGAACAGACGGTGCTCACACATCGCGGGCCAGGAACCTATACACGCACACACGCAAAGGGGAAACACTGGTGGGGGGGGGGGGGGGGGGTCTGCCAGCCCTGATCTATGTCAATCGTGAAAAACCAAACCCTATCTCGAAAATCATGAAATTTACATGAAACTACCTAACTGACGTGAACCTATTAATCTGATCGCTAATTTACACCTCAGCATAAAAAAGGACACGCCGTCTTCATTTCGGCACACGTCCTAAACATGAGGCATCATCAGTTAGCCCATGTTTTAACGCTTCGTGTTGTCATTTGTGTGTGTGTGTGTGTGTAC